>NC_084548.2:71907500-71972500 GCF_033978685.3 Nerophis lumbriciformis
TCAATAAAAACATGAACATTGCAACAAATGTTCACAATATTTCAAATTCCGACTTTTTTGTAACGACGACTGTACTCCTTGTATTATTACGTCTTTCGGACTTTTTGTTTCCATATAATCTTGTCCCGATTTAACTGTTTATCGTGAATTTTTACGCTACAAACTACGATAAAACATAAAAAATCGCCACAACCGATCTTGTAGTTTTCCGTCATTCTTTCAAGATGTTTAAGCAAAGGTGGAAAGATTCAACACATATTTCCGAAAAAGCGAAATTATTACATACATTTGTTCGATAACACAGCCCGATGTTACAGCGAGAAAAACTAACGTATATTTCAAATTCCGACTTTTTTGTAACGACTGTACACCTTGTATTATTACGTCTTTCGGACTTTTTGTTTCCATACAATCTTGTGAGTTTTTACGCTACAAATTACGACAAAACATTAAAAACAAAAGCTTGTCCGATAAAAATCATATTTCCTAAAACTCGAAATTATTTTGCGAGACGGAAATACATTTTGTCGATAACGCGGCCTGACGTTACGGCGACAGAAACTAACGAAAGTTGTCCGACAAAATCAATAAAAACATAAACATTACGACTTAATGTTCAAATTATTACAAAAACTAACGTTAGCGCCGGCAAAAGTTTTCCGATAAAATCGCTAAAAACCTGTATCTTTAAATTATTCCTTTATATTTCTATCCGAAACAAAATAGTTTAATTGCGATAAATTATCGGTACATGGAAAAAACTTGCCAAAAGTTGATCGATTAAAATCAATAAAAACATGAACATTGCAACAAATGTTCACAATATTTCAAATTCCGACTTTTTTGTAACGACGACTGTACTCCTTGTATTATTACGTCTTTCGGACTTTTTGTTTCCATATAATCTTGTCCCGATTTAACTGTTTATCGTGAATTTTTACGCTACAAACTACGATAAAACATTAAAAACAAAAGCTTGTCCGATAAAAATCATATTTCCTAAAACTCGAAATTATTTTGCGAGATGGAAATACATTTTGTCGATAACGCGGCCTGACGTTACGGCGACAGAAACTAACAAAAGTTGTCCGACAAAATCAATAAAAACATAAACATTACGACTTAATGTTCACAATATTTCAAAAACTAACGTTAGCGCCGGCATAAGTCCGATAAAATCACTAAAAACCTGTATCTTTAAATTATTCCTTTATATTTCTATCCGAAACAAAATAGTTTAGTTGCGATAAATTATCGGTACATGGAAAAAACTTGCCAAAAGTTGATCGATTAAAATCAATAAAAACATGAACATTGCAACAAATGTTCACAATATTTCAAATTCCGACTGTTTTGTAACGACGACTGTAGTCCTTGTATTATTACGTCTTTCGGACTTTTTGTTTCCATATAATCTTGTCCCGATTTAACTGTTTATCGTGAATTTTTACGCTACAAACTACGATAAAACATTAAAAACAAAAGCTTGTCCGATAAAAATCATATTTCCTAAAACTCGAAATTATTTTGCGAGATGGAAATACATTTTGTCGATAACGCGGCCTGACGTTACGGCGACAGAAACTAACGAAAGTTGTCCGACAAAATCAATAAAAACATAAACATTACGACTTAATGTTCACAATATTTCAAATTACGACTTTTTTGTAACGACTGTACTCCTTGTATTATTACGTCTTTTGGACTTTTTGTTTCCATACAATCTTGTGAGTTCTTACGCTACAAATTACGATAAAACATTAAAAACAAAAGCTTGTCCGATAAAAATCATATTTCCTAAAACTCGAAATTATTTTGCGAGATGGAAATACATTTTGTCGATAACGCGGCCTGACGTTACAGCGACAGAAACTAACGAAAGTTGTCCGACAAAATCAATAAAAACATAAAAATTACGACTTAATGTTCAAATTATTACAAAAACTAACGTTAGCGCCGGCAAAAGTTGTCCGATAAAATCGCTAAAAACCTGTATCTTTAAATTATTCCTTTATATTTCTATCCGAAACAAAATAGTTTAGTTGCGATAAATTATCGGTACATGGAAAAAACTTGCCAAAAGTTGATCGATTAAAATCAATAAAAACATGAACATTGGAACAAATGTTCACAATATTTCAAATTCCGACTTTTTTGTAACGACGACTGTACTCCTTGTATTATTATGTCTTTCGGACTTTTTGTTTCCATATAATCTTGTCCCGATTTAACTGTTTATCGTGAATTTTTACGCTACAAACTACGATAAAACATTAAAAACAAAAGCTTGTCCGATAAAAATCATATTTCCTAAAACTCGAAATTATTTTGCGAGACGGAAATACATTTTGTCGATAACGCGGCCTGACGTTACGGCGACAGAAACTAACAAAAGTTGTCCGACAAAATCAATAAAAACATAAACATTACGACTTAATGTTCAAATTATTACAAAAACTAACGTTAGCGCCGGCAAAAGTTGTCCGATAAAATCGCTAAAAACCTGTATCTTTAAATTATTCCTTTATATTTCTATCCGAAACAAAATAGTTTAGTTGCGATAAATTATCGGTACATGGAAACAACTTGCCAAAAGTTGATCGATTAAAATCAATAAAAACATGAACATTGGAACAAATGTTCACAATATTTCAAATTCCGACTTTTTTGTAACGACGACTGTACTCCTTGTATTATTACGTCTTTCGGACTTTTTGTTTCCATATAATCTTGTCCCGATTTAACTGTTTATCGTGAATTTTTACGCTACAAACTACGATAAAACATTAAAAACAAAAGCTTGTCCGATAAAAATCATATTTCCTAAAACTCGAAATTATTTTGCGAGATGGAAATACATTTTGTCGATAACGCGGCCTGACGTTACGGCGACAGAAACTAACAAAAGTTGTCCGACAAAATCAATAAAAACATTAACATTACGACTTAATGTTCACAATATTTCAAAAACTAACGTTAGCGCCGGCATAAGTCCGATAAAATCACTAAAAACCTGTATCTTTAAATTATTCCTTTATATTTCTATGCGAAACAAAATAGTTTAGTTGCGATAAATTATCGGTACATGGAAAAAACTTGCCAAAAGTTGATCGATTAAAATCAATAAAAACATGAACATTGCAACAAATGTTCACAATATTTCAAATTCCGACTGTTTTGTAACGACGACTGTAGTCCTTGTATTATTACGTCTTTCGGACTTTTTGTTTCCATATGATCTTGTCCCGATTTAACTGTTTATCGTGAATTTTTACGCTACAAACTACGATAAAACATAAAAAATCGCCACAACCGATCTTGTAGTTTTCCGTCATGCTTTCAAGATGTTTAAGCAAAGGTGGAAAGATTCAACACATATTTCCGAAAAAGCGAAATTA
The DNA here is from genome assembly GCF_033978685.3 of Nerophis lumbriciformis. Classification (NCBI taxonomy): domain Eukaryota; kingdom Metazoa; phylum Chordata; class Actinopteri; order Syngnathiformes; family Syngnathidae; genus Nerophis; species Nerophis lumbriciformis. The sequence goes on from NC_084548.2 coordinate 71,910,899, forward strand.
TTACATACATTTGTTCGATAACACAGCCCGATGTTACAGCGAGAAAAACTAACGTATATTTCAAATTCCGACTTTTTTGTAACGACTGTACACCTTGTATTATTTCGTCTTTCGGACTTTTTGTTTCCATACAATCTTGTGAGTTCTTACGCTACAAATTACGATAAAACATTAAAAACAAAAGCTTGTCCGATAAAAATCATATTTCCTAAAACTCAAAATTATTTTGCGAGATGGAAATACATTTTGTCGATAACGCAGCCTGACGTTACGGCGACAGAAACTAACGAAAGTTGTCCGACAAAATCAATAAAAACATGAACATTACGACTTAATGTTCACAATATTTCAAATTACGACTTTTTTGTAACGACTGTACACCTTGTATTATTACGTCTTTCGGACTTTTTGTTTCCATACAATCTTGTGAGTTTTTACGCTACAAATTACGACAAAACATTAAAAACAAAAGCTTGTCCGATAAAAATCATATTTCCTAAAACTCGAAATTATTTTGCGAGATGGAAATACATTTTGTCGATAACGCGGCCTGACGTTACGGCGACAGAAACTAACGAAAGTTGTCCGACAAAATCAATAAAAACATAAAAATTACGACTTAATGTTCAAATTATTACAAAAACTAACGTTAGCGCCGGCAAAAGTTGTCCGATAAAATCACTAAGAACCTGTATCTTTAAATTATTCCTTTATATTTCTATCCGAAACAAAATAGTTTAGTTGCGATAAATTATCGGTACATGGAAAAAACTTGCCAAAAGTTGATCGATTAAAATCAATAAAAACATGAACATTGCAACAAATGTTCACAATATTTCAAATTCCGACTTTTTTGTAACGACGACTGTACTCCTTGTATTATTACGTCTTTCGGACTTTTTGTTTCCATATAATCTTGTCCCGATTTAACTGTTTATCGTGAATTTTTACGCTACAAACTACGATAAAACATTAAAAACAAAAGCTTGTCCGATAAAAATCATATTTCCTAAAACTCGAAATTATTTTGCGAGATGGAAATACATTTTGTCGATAACGCGGCCTGACGTTACGGCGACAGAAACTAACAAAAGTTGTCCGACAAAATCAATAAAAACATAAACATTACGACTTAATGTTCACAATATTTCAAAAACTAACGTTAGCGCCGGCATAAGTCCGATAAAATCACTAAAAACCTGTATCTTTAAATTATTCCTTTATATTTCTATCCGAAACAAAATAGGTTAGTTGCGATAAATTATCGGTACATGGAAAAAACTTGCCAAAAGTTGATCGATTAAAATCAATAAAAACATGAACATTGCAACAAATGTTCACAATATTTCAAATTCCGACTGTTTTGTAACGACGACTGTAGTCCTTGTATTATTACGTCTTTCGGACTTTTTGTTTCCATATAATCTTGTCCCGATTCAACTGTTTATCGTGAATTTTTACGCTACAAACTACGATAAAACATTAAAAACAAAAGCTTGTCCGATAAAATCATATTTCCTAAAACTCGAAATTATTTTGTGAGATGGAAATACATTTTGTCGATAACGCGGCTTGATGTTACAGCGACAAAAAACTAACGAAAGTTGTCCGACAAAATCAATAAAAACATAAACATTACGACTTAATGTTCACAATATTTCAAATTCTGACTTTTTTGTAACGACTGTACTCCTTGTATTATTACTTCTTTTGGACTTTTTGCTTCCATGCAATCTTGTCCCGGTTTAACTGTCGTGTCTAAACTCGTGAATTCTTACGCTACAAACTACGATAAAACATAAAAAATCGCCACAACCGATCTTGTAGTTTTCCGTCATGCTTTCAAGATGTTTAAGCAAAGATGGAAAGATTCAACACATATTTCCGAAAAAGCGGAATTATTTTGTTCGATAACACATCCCGATGTTACAGCGACTGTACTCCTTGTATTATTACGTCTTTCGGACTTTTTGTTTCCATACAATCTTGTGAGTTCTTACGCTACAAATTACGACAAAACATTAAAAACAAAAGCTTGTCCGATAAAAATCATATTTCCTAAAACTCGAAATTATTTTGCGAGATGGAAATACATTTTGTCGATAACGCGGCCTGACGTTACGGCGACAGAAACTAACGAAAGTTGTCCGACAAAATCAATAAAAACATGAACATTTCAAAAACTAACGTTAGCGCCGGCAAAAGTTGTCCGATAAAATCGCTAAAAACCTGTATCTTTAAATTATTCCTTTATATTTCTATCCGAAACAAAATAGTTTAGTTGCGATAAATTATCGGTACATAGAAAAAGCCTGCCATCAGTTGTTCGATTAAAATCAATAAAAACATGAACATTGCAACAAATGATCACAATATTTCAAATTCCGACTTTTTTGTGACGACGACAGTACTCCTTGTATTATTACTTCTTTTGGATTTTTTGTTTCCATGTAATCTCGTCCTGGTTTAACTGTTGCGTCTAAAATCGTGACTTTTTACGCTACAGTCTATGATAAAACGTTAGAATTCGTCGCAACCGATCTTGTCGTATTCCGTCAAGCTTTCAAGATGTTTAAGCAAAGGTGGAAAGATTCAACACATATTTCCGAAAAAAGCAAAATTATTTTGCGAATAGGAAATACATTTGTTCGATAACACAGCCCGATGTTACAGCGACAAAAACTAATGTATATTTCAAATTCCGACTTTTTTGTAACGACTGTACTCCTTGTATTATTACGTCTTTCGGACTTTTTGTTTCCATACAATCTTGTCCCGGTTTAACTGTCGTGTTTAAACTTGTGAATTCTTACGCTACAAACTACGATAAAACATTAAAAACAAAAGCTTGTCCGATAAAAATCATATTTCCTAAAACTCGAAATTATTTTGCGAGATGGAAATACATTTTGTCGATAACGCGGCTTGATGTTACGGCGACAAAAACTAACAAAAGTTGTCCGACAAAATCAATAAAAACATGAACATTTCAAAAACTAACGTTAGCGCCGGCAAAAGTTGTCCGATAAAATCGCTAAAAACCTGTATCTTTAAATTATTCCTTTATATTTCTATCCGAAACAAAATAGTTTAGTTGCGATAAATTATCGGTACATAGAAAAAGCCTGCCATCAGTTGTTCGATTAAAATCAATAAAAACATGAACATTGCAACAAATGATCACAATATTTCAAATTCCGACTTTTTTGTGACGACGACAGTACTCCTTGTATTATTACTTCTTTTGGATTTTTTGTTTCCATGTAATCTCGTCCTGGTTTAACTGTTGCGTCTAAAATCGTGACTTTTTACGCTACAGTCTATGATAAAACGTTAGAATTCGTCGCAACCGATCTTGTCGTATTCCGTCAAGCTTTCAAGATGTTTAAGCAAAGGTGGAAAGATTCAACACATATTTCCGAAAAAAGCAAAATTATTTTGCGAATAGGAAATACATTTGTTCGATAACACAGCCCGATGTTACAGCGACAAAAACTAATGTATATTTCAAATTCCGACTTTTTTGTAACGACTGTACTCCTTGTATTATTACGTCTTTCGGACTTTTTGTTTCCATACAATCTTGTCCCGGTTTAACTGTCGTGTTTAAACTTGTGAATTCTTACGCTACAAACTACGATAAAACATTAAAAACAAAAGCTTGTCCGATAAAAATCATATTTCCTAAAACTCGAAATTATTTTGCGAGATGGAAATACATTTTGTCGATAACGCGGCTTGATGTTACGGCGACAAAAACTAACAAAAGTTGTCCGACAAAATCAATAAAAACATGAACATTTCAAAAACTAACGTTAGCGCCGGCAAAAGTTGTCCGATAAAATCGCTAAAAACCTGTATCTTTAAATTATTCCTTTATATTTCTATCCGAAACAAAATAGTTTAGTTGCGATAAATTATCGGTACATAGAAAAAGCCTGCCATCAGTTGTTCGATTAAAATCAATAAAAACATGAACATTGCAACAAATGATCACAATATTTCAAATTCCGACTTTTTTGTGACGACGACAGTACTCCTTGTATTATTACTTCTTTTGGATTTTTTGTTTCCATGTAATCTCGTCCTGGTTTAACTGTTGCGTCTAAAATCGTGACTTTTTACGCTACAGTCTATGATAAAACGTTAGAATTCGTCGCAACCGATCTTGTCGTATTCCGTCAAGCTTTCAAGATGTTTAAGCAAAGGTGGAAAGATTCAACACATATTTCCGAAAAAAGCAAAATTATTTTGCGAATAGGAAATACATTTGTTCGATAACACAGCCCGATGTTACAGCGACAAAAACTAATGTATATTTCAAATTCCGACTTTTTTGTAACGACTGTACTCCTTGTATTATTACGTCTTTCGGACTTTTTGTTTCCATACAATCTTGTCCCGGTTTAACTGTCGTGTTTAAACTTGTGAATTCTTACGCTACAAACTACGATAAAACATTAAAAACAAAAGCTTGTCCGATAAAAATCATATTTCCTAAAACTCGAAATTATTTTGCGAGATGGAAATACATTTTGTCGATAACGCGGCTTGATGTTACGGCGACAAAAACTAACAAAAGTTGTCCGACAAAATCAATAAAAACATGAACATTTCAAAAACTAACGTTAGCGCCGGCAAAAGTTGTCCGATAAAATCGCTAAAAACCTGTATCTTTAAATTATTCCTTTATATTTCTATCCGAAACAAAATAGTTTAGTTGCGATAAATTATCGGTACATAGAAAAAGCCTGCCATCAGTTGTTCGATTAAAATCAATAAAAACATGAACATTGCAACAAATGATCACAATATTTCAAATTCCGACTTTTTTGTGACGACGACAGTACTCCTTGTATTATTACTTCTTTTGGATTTTTTGTTTCCATGTAATCTCGTCCTGGTTTAACTGTTGCGTCTAAAATCGTGACTTTTTACGCTACAGTCTATGATAAAACGTTAGAATTCGTCGCAACCGATCTTGTCGTATTCCGTCAAGCTTTCAAGATGTTTAAGCAAAGGTGGAAAGATTCAACACATATTTCCGAAAAAAGCAAAATTATTTTGCGAATAGGAAATACATTTGTTCGATAACACAGCCCGATGTTACAGCGACAAAAACTAATGTATATTTCAAATTCCGACTTTTTTGTAACGACTGTACTCCTTGTATTATTACGTCTTTCGGACTTTTTGTTCCCATACAATCTTGTCCCGGTTTAACTGTCGTGTTTAAACTCGTGAATTCTTACGCTACAAACTACGATAAAACATTAAAAACAAAAGCTTGTCCGATAAAAATCATATTTCCTAAAACTCGAAATTATTTTGCGAGATGGAAATACATTTTGTCTATAACGCAGCCTGATGTTTCAGCGACAAAAACTAAAGTTGTCCGACAAAATCAATAAAAACATGAACATTACGACTTAATGTTCACAATATTTCAAAAACTAACGTTAGCGCCGGCAAAAGTTGTCCGATAAAATTGCTAAAAACCTGTATCTTTAAATTATTCCTTTATATTTCTATCCGAAACAAAATAGTTTAGTTGCGACAAATTATCGTTACATAGAAAAAGCTTGCCAAAAGTTGTCCGATTAAAATCAATAAAAACTTGAACATTGCAACAAATGTTCACAATACTTCAAATTCTGACTTTTTTGTAACGACGACTGTACTCCTTGTATTAGTACGTCTTTCGGACTTTTAGTTTCCATACAATCTTGTCCCGGTTGTGTTTAAACTTGTGAATGTTTACACTACAAACTACGATAAAACATTAGAAATTGCCACAACCGATCTTGTAGTTTTCCGTCAGGCTTTCAAGATGTTTAAGCAAAGTTGGAAAGATTCAACACATATTTCCGAAAAAGCGAAATTATTTTGCGAATAGGAAATACATTTGTTCGATAAAACATCCTGATGTTACAGCGACAAAAACTAACGTATATTTCAAATTCCGACTTTTTTGTAACGACTGTCCTCCTTGTATTATTACGTCTTTCTGACTTTTTGTTTCCATACAATCTTGTCCCGGTTTAACTGTCGTGTTTAAACTCGTGAGTTCTTACGCTACAAACTACGATAAAACATTAAAAACAAAAGCTTGTCCGATAAAAATCATATTTCCTAAAACTCGAAATTATTTTGCGAGACGGAAATACATTTTGTCGATAACGCGGCCTGACGTTACGGCGACAGAAACTAACGAAAGTTGTCCGACAAAATCAATAAAAACATAAACATTACGACTTAATGTTCACAATATTTCAAAAACTAACGTTGGCGCCGGAAAAACTTGTCCGATAAAATCACTAATAACCTGTATCTTTAAATTATTCCTTTATATTTCTATCCGAAACAAAATAGTTTAGTTGCGACAAATTATCGTTACATAGAAAAAGCCTGCCAAAAGTTGTCCGATTAAAATCAATAAAAACATGAACATTGCAACAAATGTTCACAATATTTCAAATTCCGACTTTTTTGTAACGACGACTGTACTCCTTGTATTAATACGTCTTTCGGACTTTTAGTTTCCATACAATCTTGTCCCGGTTGTGTTTAAACTCGTGAATTTTTACACTACAAACTACGATAAAACATTAGAAATTGCCACAACCGATCTTGTAGTTTTCCGTCATGCTTTCAAGATGTTTAAGCAAAGATGGAAAGATTCAACATACATTTCTTAAAAGTCCAAATTATTTTGCGAATAGGAAATACATTTGTTCGATAATGCGGCCTGATGTTACAGCGACAAAAACTAACGTTGGCGCCGGCGAAAGTTGTCCCGACAAAATCAATAAAAACGAACATTACGACTTAATGTTCACAATATTTAAAATTCCGACTTTTTTGTAACGACTGTACTCCTTGTATTATTACGTCTTTCGGACTTTTTCTTTCCATGCAATCTTGTGAGTTCTTACGCTACAAATTACGATAAAACATTAAAAACAAAAGCTTGTCCGATAAAAATCATATTTCCTAAAACTCGAAATTATTTTGCAAGACGGAAATACATTTTGTCGATAACGCGGCCGGACGTTACGGCGACAGAAACTAACGAAAGTTGTCCGACAAAATCAATAAAAACATAAAAATTACGACTTAATGTTCAAATTATTACAAAAACTAACGTTAGCGCCGGCAAAAGTTGTCCGATAAAATCACTAAGAACCTGTATCTTTAAATTATTCCTTTATATTTCTATCCGAAACAAAATAGTTTAGTTGCGATAAATTATCGGTACATGGAAAAAACTTGCCAAAAGTTGATCGATTAAAATCAATAAAAACATGAACATTGGAACAAATGTTCACAATATTTCAAATTCCGACTTTTTTGTAACGACGACTGTACTCCTTGTATTATTACGTCTTTCGGACTTTTTGTTTCCATATAATCTTGTCCCGATTTAACTGTTTATCGTGAATTTTTACGCTACAAACTACGATAAAACATTAAAAACAAAAGCTTGTCCGATAAAAATCATATTTCCTAAAACTCGAAATTATTTTGCGAGATGGAAATACATTTTGTCGATAACGCGGCCTGACGTTACGGCGACAGAAACTAACAAAAGTTGTCCGACAAAATCAATAAAAACATAAACATTACGACTTAATGTTCACAATATTTCAAAAACTAACGTTAGCGCCGGCATAAGTCCGATAAAATCACTAAAAACCTGTATCTTTAAATTATTCCTTTATATTTCTATCCGAAACAAAATAGTTTAATTGCGATAAATTATCGGTACATGGAAACAACTTGCCAAAAGTTGATCGATTAAAATCAATAAAAACATGAACATTGCAACAAATGTTCACAATATTTCAAATTCCGACTGTTTTGTAACGACGACTGTACTCCTTGTATTATTACGTCTTTCGGACTTTTTGTTTCCATATAATCTTGTCCCGATTTAACTGTTTATCGTGAATTTTTACGCTACAAACTACGATAAAACATAAAAAATCGCCACAACCGATCTTGTAGTTTTCCGTCATGCTTTCAAGATGTTTAAGCAAAGGTGGAAAGATTCAACACATATGTCCGAAAAAGCGAAATTATTACATACATTTGTTCGATAACACAGCCCGATGTTACAGCGAGAAAAATTAACGTATATTTCAAATTCCGACTTTTTTGTAACGACTGTACACCTTGTATTATTACGTCTTTCGGACTTTTTGTTTCCATACAATCTTGTGAGTTTTTACGCTACAAATTACGACAAAACATTAAAAACAAAAGCTTGTCCGATAAAAATCATATTTCCTAAAACTCGAAATTATTTTGCGAGACGGAAATACATTTTGTCGATAACGCGGCCTGACGTTACGGCGACAGAAACTAACGAAAGTTGTCCGACAAAATCAATAAAAACATAAACATTACGACTTAATGTTCAAATTATTACAAAAACTAACGTTAGCGCCGGCAAAAGTTTTCCGATAAAATCGCTAAAAACCTGTATCTTTAAATTATTCCTTTATATTTCTATCCGAAACAAAATAGTTTAATTGCGATAAATTATCGGTACATGGAAAAAACTTGCCAAAAGTTGATCGATTAAAATCAATAAAAACATGAACATTGCAACAAATGTTCACAATATTTCAAATTCCGACTTTTTTGTAACGACGACTGTACTCCTTGTATTATTACGTCTTTCGGACTTTTTGTTTCCATATAATCTTGTCCCGATTTAACTGTTTATCGTGAATTTTTACGCTACAAACTACGATAAAACATTAAAAAGAAAAGCTTGTCTGATAAAAATCATATTTCCTAAAACTCGAAATTATTTTGCGAGATGGAAATACATTTTGTCGATAACGCGGCCTGACGTTACGGCGACAGAAACTAACAAAAGTTGTCCGACAAAATCAATAAAAACATAAACACTACGACTTAATGTTCACAATATTTCAAAAACTAACGTTAGCGCCGGCAAAAGTTTTCCGATAAAATCGCTAAAAACCTGTATCTTTAAATTATTCCTTTATATTTCTATCCGAAACAAAATAGTTTAGTTGCGATAAATTATCGGTACATGGAAACAACTTGCCAAAAGTTGATCGATTAAAATCAATAAAAACATGAACATTGCAACAAATGTTCACAATATTTCAAATTCCGACTTTTTTGTAACGACGACTGTACTCCTTGTATTATTACGTCTTTCGGACTTTTTGTTTCCATATAATCTTGTCCCGATTTAACTGTTTATCGTGAATTTTTACGCTACAAACTACGATAAAACATAAAAAATCGCCACAACCGATCTTGTAGTTTTCCGTCATGCTTTCAAGATGTTTAAGCAAAGGTGGAAAGATTCAACACATATTTCCGAAAAAGCGAAATTATTACATACATTTGTTCGATAACACAGCCCGATGTTACAGCGAGAAAAACTAACGTATATTTCAAATTCCGACTTTTTTGTAACGACTGTACTCCTTGTATTATTACGTCTTTCTGACTTTTTGTTTCCATACAATCTTGTGAGTTTTTACGCTACAAATTACGACAAAACATTAAAAACAAAAGCTTGTCCGATAAAAATCATATTTCCTAAAACTCGAAATTATTTTGCGAGACGGAAATACATTTTGTCGATAACGCGGCCGGACGTTACGGCGACAGAAACTAACGAAAGTTGTCCGACAAAATCAATAAAAACATGAACATTTCAAAAACTAACGTTAGCGCCGGCAAAAGTTGTCCGATAAAATCGCTAAAAACCTGTATCTTTAAATTATTCCTTTATATTTCTATCCGAAACAAAATAGTTTAGTTGCGATAAATTATCGGTACATGGAAACAACTTGCCAAAAGTTGATCGATTAAAATCAATAAAAACATGAACATTGCAACAAATGTTCACAATATTTCAAATTCCGACTTTTTTGTAACGACGACTGTACTCCTTGTATTAATACGTCTTTCGGACTTTTAGTTTCCATACAATCTTGTCCCGGTTGTGTTTAAACTTGTGAATTTTTACACTACAAACTACGATAAAACATTAGAAATTGCCACAACCGATCTTGTAGTTTTCCGTCATGCTTTCAAGATGTTTATGTTGCTTATAATCTAGTATCAGTCGATACTAAGGAGGAACATATATTTCTTAAAAGTCCAAATTATTTTGCGAATAGGAAATACATTTGTTCGATAACGCGGCCTGATGTTACAGCGACAACAACTAACGTTGGCGCCGGCGAAAGTTGTCCGATTAAAATCAATAAAAATATAAACGTTGCAACAAATGTTCACAATATTTCATATTCCGACTTTTTTGTAACGACTGTACTCCTTGTATTATTACGTCTTTCTGACTTTTTGTTTCCATACAATCTTGTCCCGGTTTAACTGTCGTGTTTAAACTCGTGAATTCTTACGCTACAAACTACGATAAAACATTAAAAACAAAAGCTTGTCCGATAAAAATCATATTTCCTAAAACTCTAAATTATTTTGCGAGATGGAAATACATTTTGTCGATAACGCGGCTTGATGTTACAGCGACAAAAACTAACAAAAGTTGTCCGACAAAATAAAAAAAAACATGAACATTACGACTTAATGTTCAGAATATTTCAAATTCCGACTTTTTTGTAACGACTGTACTCCTTGTATTATTACTTCTTTTGGACTTTTTGCTTCCATACAATCTTGTCCCGGTTTAACTGTCGTGTCTAAACTCGTGAATTCTTACGCTACAAACTACGATAAAACATAAAAAATCGCCACAACCGATCTTGTAGTTTTCCGTCATGCTTTCAAGATGTTTAAGCAATGATGGAAAGATTCAACACATATTTCCGAAAAAGCGAAATTATTTTGCGAATAGGAAATACATTTGTTCGATAAAACATCCTGATGTTACAGCGACAAAAACTAACGTATATTTCAAATTCCGACTTTTTTGTAACGACTGTGCTCCTTGTATTATTACGTCTTTCGGACTTTTTGTTTCCATACAATCTTGTCCCGGTTTAACTGTCGTGTTTAAACTCGTGAATTCTTACGCTACAAACTACGATAAAACATTAAAAACAAAAGCTTGTCCGATAAAAATCATATTTCCTAAAACTCGAAATTATTTTGCGAGATGGAAATACATTTTGTCGATAACGCGGCTTGATGTTACAGCGACAAAAACTAACAAAAGTTGTCCGACAAAATCAATAAAAACATGAACATTTCAAAAACTAACGTTAGCGCCGGCAAAAGTTGTCCGATAAAATCGCTAAAAACCTGTATCTTTAAATTATTCCTTTATATTTATATCCGAAACAAAATAGTTTAGTTGCGATAAATTATCGGTACATAGAAAAAGCCTGCCATCAGTTGTTCGATTAAAATCAATAAAAACATGAACATTGCAACAAATGATCACAATATTTCAAATTCCGACTTTTTTGTGACGACGACAGTACTCCTTGTATTATTACTTCTTTTGGATTTTTTGTTTCCATGTAATCTCGTCCTGGTTTAACTGTTGCGTCTAAAATCGTGAATTTTTACGCTACAGTCTATGATAAAACGTTAGAATTCGTCGCAACCGATCTTGTAGTTTTCCGTAATGCTTTCAAGATATTTAAGCAAAGGTGGAAAGATTCAACACATATTTCCGAAAAAGCGAAATTATTTTGCGAATAGGAAATACATTTGTTCGATAAAACATCCTGATGTTACAGCGACAAAAACTAACGTATATTTCAAATTCCGACTTTTTTGTAACCACTGTACACCTTGTATTATTACGTCTTTTGGACTTTTTGTTTCCATACAATCTTGTGAGTTCTTACGCTACAAATTACGATAAAACATTAAAAACAAAAGCTTGTCCGATAAAATCATATTTCCTAAAACTCGAAATTATTTTGTGAGATGGAAATACATTTTGTCGATAACGCGGCTTGATGTTACAGCGACAAAAAACTAACGAAAGTTGTCCGACAAAATCAATAAAAACATGAACATTACGACTTAATGTTCACAATATTTCAAATTCTGACTTTTTTGTAACGACTGTACTCCTTGTATTATTACTTCTTTTGGACTTTTTGCTTCCATGCAATCTTGTCCCGGTTTAACTGTCGTGTCTAAACTCGTGAATTCTTACGCTACAAACTACGATAAAACATAAAAAATCGCCGCAACCGATCTTGTAGTTTTCCGTCATGCTTTCAAGATGTTTAAGCAAAGATGGAAAGATTCAACACATATTTCCGAAAAAGCGAAATTATTTTGCGAATAGGAAATACATTTGTTCGATAAAACATCCTGATGTTACAGCGACAAAAACTAACGTATATTTCAAATTCCGACTTTTTTGTAACGACTGTGCTCCTTGTATTATTACGTCTTTCGGACTTTTTGTTTCCATACAATCTTGTCCCGGTTTAACTGTCGTGTTCAAACTCGTGAATTCTTACGCTACAAACTACGATAAAACATTAAAAACAAAAGCTTGTCCGATAAAAATCATATTTCCTAAAACTCGAAATTATTTTGCGAGATGGATAATACATTTTGTCGATAACGCGGCTTGATGTTACAGTGACAAAAACTAACAAAAGTTGTCCGACAAAATCAATAAAAACATGAACATTTCAAAAACTAACGTTAGCGCCGGCAAAAGTTGTGCGATAAAATCGCTAAAAACCTGTATCTTTAAATTATTCCTTTATATTTCTATCCGAAACAAAATAGTTTAGTTGCGATAAATTATCGGTACACGAAAAGTAGATACTCGAATGTTAATTTAACGTTACGCAACAGACTGAAAACTTGCTAATTACAAACGTTTATCTCGTCACCAACTGGACATTTTCCGACAAAAAAAAAAACAACCCAAGCACGGACGTAGCTCGGCGGGATGAGCGAGCGCCACCTGGTGGATTTAAGCCAAACTTCACGTTTGCGTCACTCGCTGTTCATTTCTGGTAGCATTTCCTCCTACCTCCTTTTTCTGTTTTGCAGCCTTGTCGTCTCTCGCTACGCTTTTTTCTCCCGCTTACAAGAACTCGCAAGCAAGGAAGAAGAAGAAAAAAACGGAGCATATTTTATTGCGGTGGAGCAAATGCTAGTTCGGATGAAGAGTGGGGAAAGAAAGGTGTGCGTGTCCATGTTTGTTTGGGAGAAGAATATTTATGAGAAGCATTTATACGACTAAACACCACTGGAATGTGAAGCCAGACCATGCAGATTAGTCCCCTTTAACCTTTTCACAGTCCACTCATGTTGTCTGCGGGAGGAGGGGGGGCGCCAAGCACCTATTTTTCCTTTTTCTTCGCCTCTTGTTGCAAACTAGCCTCGGAGCGCGACTCGTCGTCACCGTGACGACCGACGGCAGGATTCCGAAAGCTAAAATTCCCCGCCGCTTCGGTTTTTAACGCCAGGACAAAGTGAGCATTTTGGAGACTAAACATTAACCCTAACCCGCCGCCGTCCTAGACAGACACGCCCATTGCCCCGCCCCCTCTTCGCGACCATGTTTTTCCTTTCTCGGACAATGCAATCCTGAAAGCACTTTGCCTTGTTTTATTCCTCGGCGTGAACACGTGAATGATGATTTGTTACAAGAGGACAAAAAAAAGTGTTGATAAAAGATGTAAATGATCATTCACTGTTTTGGAAGAAACTGCATCTGTCTTTCTGACGTTAAAAGAAAAAGGACAACAAATCCAATTTAGTGACATTAAAACCTATTTTATAAAATGTTTGCTGCAGCCAATTGGTCTTGTCATTCAGTATTGTGGCTTAGGGTTGTTTGTGTTGAATAAAGTGCTATTGCGAAATATTTACAAACACTCTTTTCTTCTACTAATGGACACTTTTTTTACCTTCAAAGCTTGCTTTTTGGGTCCAAGGACGGTTGGTGCGGGTGAGTGGAAACATGGCATGTTCTGTAGCACCTGCTCAGCTCTACAAAGTAGGCAGCAAACAGTTTGAAGATGGTGGGGAAAAAAGGTAAAATTAAAATTTTAAAAAAAAAAGTCCAAGAAGGTAAGAAGCAGGTAAAAAAAAAAAGTCAAATAAGGTAAGTAGATTCAAAAAGGTCAAAGATAAGCAAGAAAAATCTAATAAGGAAAAAGCAAGAAGTAAATGAAGGTGAAAAGTGGTGAGCATATAAAAGAAGGTAAGAAGTAGGTAAAAAGGTACGTAAAAGAAGGTGAAATGCAGAGGTGGGTAGAGTAGCCAGAAATTGTACTCAAGTAAGAGTACTGTTACTTTAGAGATTTATTACTCAAGTAAAAGTAAGGAGTAGTCACCCAAATATTTACTTGAGTAAAAGTAAAAAGTATGTTGTGAAAAAACTACTCAAGTACTGAGTAACTGATGAGTAACATATACACACATATCTATATATATATATATATATATATATTATATATATATTATATACACATACATATATACAGTATATCATTTATATTTATTTATTTTGCCGTTTTTGTTTACATGTTAAAGGTGTTTTAATGAATATACATGCATGTTTAACACATATAGATTCCTTTCTTTCATGAAGACAAGAATATAAGTTGGTGTATTACCTGATTCTGATGACTTGCATTGATTGTAATCAGACAGTAGTGATGATAACGTCCACGTTTTCAAATGGAGGAGAAAAAAAGTTCCTCCTTTCTGTCTAATACCACATGAAAGTGGTTGGTTTTTGGTATCTTATTTGTCCAGCTTCCATATTCGTTTTTATACACTTTACAAGAAATACATTGGCGGCAAACTCCGTAGCTTGCTAGCTTGTTTGCGCTGGCTTTCGGAGACTCTTATTTTGAAAGCGCAGGCGCGATGGAGCGGCACTTTTATTGTGAAGACAGGAACTGTGCAGTCAGTCTTTAGCCTTGTGACGGGATTTACGTTTGAAATAAAAAAGTGTCTTTTTTCCTTCACACTTTTGATTGATCGATTGAAACTTGTATTAGTAGATTGCACAGTACAGTACATATTCCGTACAATTGACCACTAAATGGTAACACCCCAATAAGTTTTTCAACTTGTTTAAGTCAGGTCATGTGACCACCTGGCTCTGTTTGATTGTTCCAACGTCACCAGTGACTGCATCTGATTGGTGGAACGGAGTCAAACGTCACCAGTGACTGCATTTTATTGGTGGAACGGAGTGAAACGTCACCAGTAACGCAGGCACTTTGAAGGTCTGTCTGACAGACCAAAACAAACAAAGCGTGCATTAACAGATCGATCAAAATTAGTAGCGAGTAGCGAGCTGAATGTAGATAAAAGTAGCGGAGTAAAAGTAGCGGAGTAAAAGTAGCGTTTCTTCTCTATAAATATACTCAAGTAAAAGTAAAAGTAAGTTGCATTAAAACTACTCTTAGAAGTACAATTTATCCCAAAAGTTACTCAAGTAGATGTAACGGAGTAAATGTAGCGCGTTACTACCCACCTCTGGTGAAATGTAAGACAAATAAAGTAAGAAGTTTTGTAGGTAAAAGTAGCCAAGAAGACGGAGAAGTAGGTGTCACGTTCAAACACAGGACATCTATTAAACAAGACAAAAGGCAAGGAATCAAACAGAGACAGAATTCAATTTGGACTCAATTGAGGAGAGACGGCGTCGACCTGTAACCTCTCACAGTGTCTTAGCACGCTCTGACGAAGAAGGTTTTCGTCTCCTCTTTTATTTAGATGTTCAATGTTCACGCACCAACACATGTCACAGCAGGAATGGTAAGTGTGTAAAACAGTCATTGTTTTCGGTCACATTGAAGACCAAGAAGAGGATGTCTCGGGCTTGGGCTCTTCCTGGATCCAGCTGGGGTAGGTGTTGGAGGACAATGGATAACCCCTCCCGTCTCCTGACCACAGCGACTTCAAGAGGGCAGCGGGTCGTAAATAGCGTTGACTTCAAAGAGTTCCTCTGGAAGTTGAGCAGATCCTGCCATCTGTCCGTGTTGAAATCACAGTGGAGTTTCACGAGCCTTCTTCCTCTTGTTAGGCCTCGAAAGACAGCCTTCATCTTCTTATCAGGAACATAATGTAATACAACGTTTCTTTTGTGATAACTTACAAACAATTATTCCAACAGTAGGTAAAAATACAAGTATGTAAGAAGTAAAAAGGTAAGTAGGTCATATAAGGCAAGTACTGTCGTGAAAAAGATAAAAGCAGGTAAGAAGTAGATTAAAAAAAAGGTAAGAAGAATGTAAAAATAAAAAAAGGTAAATTAAGGTAAGTAGGTTAAAAAGATAAAAGTGGGTTAAAAAAGAAAAAATTGTTCAGAAGTAGTTAAAGGTAATAAATAGGGAATTGTAGGTTAAAAAAAGTTATGTGTAGGTCAAAGTAGGTTAAACGTGTACAATAAGGTAAAAAAATAAGAAGTTGGTAAAAAAAAGGGGGGGGGGGGTCAAAGTAAGCAAGAAGTCAATCAATCAATCAATGTTTATTTATATAGCCCTAAATCACAAGTGTCTCAAAGGGCTGCACAAGCCACAACGACATCCTCGGTACAAAGCCCACATAAGGGCAAGGAAAAACTCACCCCAGTGGGACGTCGATGTGAATGACTATGAGAAACCTTGGAGAGGACCCCCCTCCCGTAGGGGAGATCGAATGCAATGGATGTCGAGTGGGTCTGACATAATATTGTGAGAGTCCAGTCCATAGACGTCCATAGAAGTAGTAAAAAGGTCAAATAAGATAAGTAGGTAAAATTATATTAAGTTGGTAAATGTAATTGTAAAATAAGGTAAGAAGTTTGTAAAAAAAAAAAAAAAAGGTAAATTTAAGTAAGGAATAGGTAAAAAAAAAACGTAAGAAGTAGGTAAACAGGTAAAATAAGGTAAGTATGTTTTTTTTTGTTTTTTTTTTAAAAAGGTAAAAGTATGTAAAATAAGGTAAGAAGTATGTTTTTTTTTTTTAAGAAGGTAAACGTAGGTAAGGAATAGGTCAAATAAGATAATTGGTTAGAAAGGTAAGATAAATGTAAGAATTAGGGAAAAGGGTAAAAGTAGGTAAACAGGTAAAATAAGGTAGAAAGTATTTTGTTGTTTTTTAAAAAGGTAAAAATAGAAAAAATAAAATAAGTATGTTAAAAAAAAAAAAGGTAAAGACAGGTAAGGACTAGGTGAAATAAGACAAGAAGTTGGTCAAAAGGTATAATAAAACGTAAGAAGTAAGAAAAAGGGTAATAGTAGGTAAACAGGTAAAATAAGGTAAGTTTGTAAAAAAAAAAAAAAAAAAAAAAGGTAAAAGTAGGTCAAATAAAATAAGTAAAAAGGTCAATCAAATTAAGTATGTAAGAAGTGGGTAAAAAGGTAAAATAAGCAAATAGCTGTGTATGTAAAGGTAGGTCATATAATATAAAGGGTGGGTAAAAGGGTAAAATAAAATAAGTAGGTTAAGGTAAAAGTCGGTAAGGAGTAGGTAAAATAAGACAAAGGGTAGGTAAAGGGTAAAATAAAAAAAAGTAAGTAAAAAAGATAAAATATAGTATGAAGGATGTAAAAAAGGTAAAAGTAGGTAAGGAGCAGATAAAATAAGAGAAAAGGTAGGTAAAATAAAAAGGTAAAATGAAGTATGTGAAAAGGTCAAAGTAGGTCAAATAAAAAGGTCCAATAAGGTAAGGAGAAGGTAAACAAGAGGATTGGTTTTGAAATGAAATCATTAAGTGTCCATGGAAATGTTGTTTGATGTGTATTGTACTCCTTTGTTTTGACTGATAATGATGTACTTCTTTGTAATTAGTGCAACGACTTCAAAGTGTCGCTGAGTTCAAGTCATCAAACGATGTGCTGACTCACCAAATAACTGTTGGCATCAGCAGGAGTGTTAAAAGTTGTGATGGTGAAAACACAAAAGCGAGACTTTCCTTCCTGCGCGACCAGTCTGGGTTCGGTCGCCACGAAACCCCCAGCAAGGCTGCTTGCAAGCTGCCTAGAGTCCACTTTAGTCCCTGGAACACCACTGTGACCTTGCAAGCTGCCTAGAGTCCACTTTAGTCCCTGGAACACCACTGTGACCTTGCACCAGTCTCTCTGCAAGGTGCGCTTGGACCTCCATGGGTGAGCCTGCAGGCCCTGTCACATCACCATGTGACAGGTGGTGACAGTACACCTACTTTGAGACAAGAGCTATAGTGATGCATGCTTGGTTATGCTTTAAAGTCATCCAACAATTGTATTTTTAGCATGTGAATAACATAAATACAGTCTATTATACAACATTATTCACATGTGAATAATATAAATACAGTCTATTATACAGCATTATTCACATGTGAATAACATAAATACAGTCTATTATACAGCATTATTCACATGTGAATAATATAAATAGTCTATTATACATCATTATTCACATGTGAATAATATAAATACAGTCTATTATACAGCATTATTCACATGTGAATAATATAAATACAGTCTATTATACAGCATTATTCACATGTGAATAATATAAATACAGTCTATTATACAGCATTATTCATATGTGAATAATATAAATACAGTCTATAATACAGCATTATTCACATGTGAATAATATAAATACAGTGTATTATACAGCATTATTCACATGTGAATAACATAAATACAGTCTATTATACAGCATTATTCACATGTGAATAATATAAATACAGTCTATTATACAGCATTATTCACATGTGAATAAAATAAATGCAGTCTATTATACGGCATTATTCACATGTGAATAATATAAATACAGTCTATTATACGGCATTATTCACATGTGAATAATATAAACACAGTCTATTATACAGCATTATTCACATGTGAATAATATAAATACAGTCTATTATACAACATTATTCACATGTGAATAATATAAATACAGTCTATTATACAGCATTATTCACATGTGAATAATATAAATACAGTCTATTATACAGCATTATTCATATGTGAATAATACAAATACAGTCTATTATACGGTATTATTCACATGTGAATAATATAAATACAGTCTATTATACAGCATTATTCACATGTGAATAGTATAAATACAGTCTATTATACAGCATTATTCACATGTGAATAATATAAATACTGTCTAGTATACCGCATTATTCACATGTGAATAATATAGATAGTCTATTATACAGCATTATTCACATGTGAATAGCATAAATACAGTCTATTATACAGCATTATCCGAGGATGTCGTTGTGGCTTGTGCAGCCCTTTGAGACACTTGTGATTTAGGGCTATATAAATAAACATTGATTGATTGATTGATTCACATGTGAATAATATAAATACAGTCTATTATACAACATTATTCACATGTGAATAATATAAATACAGTCTATTATACAGCATTATTCACATGTGAATAATATAAATACAGTCTATTATACAGCATTATTCACATGTGAATAATACAAATACCGTCTATACACAGCATTATTCACATGTGAATATTATAAATACAGTCTATTATACAGCATTATTCACATGTGAATAATATAAATACAGTCTATTATACAGCATTGTACACATGTGAATAATATAAATACAGTCTATTATACAGCATTATTCATATGTGAATAATATAAATACAGTCTATTATACAGCATTATTCACATGTGAATAATATAAATACAGTCTATTATACGGCATTATTCACATGTGAATAATACAAATACCGTCTATACACAGCATTATTCACATGTGAATATTATCAGAGGTGTGGACTCGAGTCACATGACTTGGACTCGAGTCAGACTCGAGTCATGAATTTGATGACTTTAGACTCGACTTGACAAAATGTAAAAAGACTTGCAACTCGACTTCGACTTTAACATCAATGACTTGTGACTTCACTTGGACTTGAGCCTTTTGAATTGACATGACTTGACATGACTTGCTACTTTCCCCAAAACCCAAAGATGAAAAAGTTATTCGGGAGCGCTCCGTATTTTTCATTGTGTACTTGTCTATCAGCGTTGCGTGTGTCAGCTGGTGTGGTCTCAGTACAACAGCCAATCAAATTAGATCTACTTTGTTTTCATCACACAGCATTCATCCAATCAAATTGCAGGACAACCAACGAAGAAGACATGTCCAAACCACACGCCAGTGAACAAAAAATGATACCTAAAATAATTTTGTTTGGGTATAAAAATTACGAGGTGGTCAACACAAAACGGTTTGCAGTATGCAACACATGCGGTTCGAAAATTACTGATGGAGAGGCAACAACTTCCAACTTCGTCCGGCATTTGAAGTTGCACAAAGAACGGTAAGTTTTGAATGTAAGATAACGTTTATTGGCTAAGTAACGTGACTTTTATTTGCTGTGTAGTTAAATCAGTGAGGCTGTAAACTCACTGCTAATGTTATAACGTTAGTGCAAACACGGGAATCTGTTGCAGTTCACTACCTTATTCATACTTTTTGTTCAGTGATTTTTTTAAGCAGGGTTACGTTAGTCAATATATCACACGTAACGTTAGACGGCGGTCAGCAGCACCGCGTATTTTAGCCACCTAAAAAAAGACAAAAATAGTAAAATAAAGGTCAGTTAAAATGTATACTATATTATGAATATGTGTACCGTTTTAGCTAGCTTTCTGACATACTGTTGGTTGTTTACCTCAGTGGTCCCCAACCACCGGGCCGCGGCCCGGTACTGGTCCGTGGATCGATTGGTATCGGGCCGCACAACAAATAATTTTTTTATTTTTTTATTTTTTTTATTAAATCAACATAAAAAACACAAGATACACTTACAAGTAGTGCACCAACCCAAAACAACTCTCTCCCCCCTTTTGTTCTGGGCATTGAACATGAAGACTCTTCCTTCACTGTTCCGAGTGGCCATGAGAGTCTTGGCAGTGCCTGCCTCCAGTGCTCCAGTGGAGCGAGTTTTCAGCCATGGTGGCATCATACTACGCCCCCATCATGCACAAATGACTGACAGACTCTTGGCTAATTTGGTCTTTTGCAAATGCAATGCAGCATAGGGCCCTGACATATAAAAAGTACAACTTTTTTGTTATGTTCACGTATATGTCATGTTTTTTCAATCTTAACACTTTTGTACAAATAAGTACATTTGCACTTTATTTTTCAATGTGTTTGTTCTGTAAAGGAATGAGTTAATGTTTAAAATGACTGGTTAATAGTGCTATTATAAAGTGCAATGTCAGCACAATTTTCTTTCCTGCAATTTAAAATGCACTTGTTTTAATAAATAAATACAGCGTTTGAAAAGCATACACAATCTGTGTTAATATATTAGTCTGTGGTTAAAAGGACTTGAAAGGATCGAAACTCAAAATGCAGGACTTAGGACTTGACTTGAGACTTTCCAGTCTTGACTTTGGACTTGACTCGGGGCTTGCCTGTCTTGACTCGGGACTTGACTCGGACTTGAGGGCAAAGACTTGAGACTTACTTGTGACTTGCAAAACAATGACTTGGTCCCACCTCTGAATATTATAAATACAGTCTATTATACAGCATTATTCACATGTGAATAATATAAATACAGTCTATTATACAGCATTGTACACATGTGAATAATATAAATACAGTCTATTATACAGCATTATTCATATGTGAATAATACAAATACAGTCTATTATACAGCATTATTCACATGTGAATAATATAAATACAGTCTATTATACAGCATTATTCACATGTGAATAATATAAATACAGTCTATTATACAGCATTATTCATATGTGAATAATACAAATACAGTCTATTATACAGCATTATTCACATGTGAATAATATAAATACAGTCTATTATACAGCATTATTCACATGTGAATAATATAAATACAGTCTATTATACAGCATTATTCACATGTGAATAACATAAATACAGTCTATTATACAGTATTGATCACATGTGAATAATATAAATACAGTCTATTATACAGCATTATTCACATGTGAATAATATAAATACAGTCTATTATACAGCATTATTCACATGTGAATAATATAAATACAGTCTATTATACAGCATTATTCACATGTGAATAATATAAATACAGTCTATTATACAGCATTATTCACATGTGAATAATATAAATAGTCTATTATACAGCATTATTCACATGTGAATAATATAAATACAGTCTATTATACGGCATTATTCACATGTGAATAACATAAAT
This sequence comes from Nerophis lumbriciformis, assembly GCF_033978685.3. Classification (NCBI taxonomy): domain Eukaryota; kingdom Metazoa; phylum Chordata; class Actinopteri; order Syngnathiformes; family Syngnathidae; genus Nerophis; species Nerophis lumbriciformis. The sequence goes on from NC_084548.2 coordinate 71,933,060, forward strand.
ACAGTCTATTATACAGCATTATTCACGTGTGAATAATATAAATACAGTCTATTATACAGCATTGATCACATGTGAGTAATATAAATACAGTCTATTATACAGCATTATTCACATGTGAATAATACAACTAAAGTCTATTACACAGCATTGTTCACATGTGAATAATATAAATACAGTCTATTATACAGCATTATTCACGTGTGAATAATATAAATACAGTATATTACACAGCATTGTTCACATGTGAATAATATAAATACAGTCTATAATACGGCATTGTTCACATGTGAATAATATAAATACAGTCTATTATACAGCATTATTCACGTGTGAATAATATAAATACAGTATGTTACACAGCATTGTTCACATGTGAATAATATAAATACAGTCTATTATACGGCATTGTTCACATGTGAATAATATAAATACAGTCTATTATACAGCATTATTCACATATGAATAATATAAATACAGCCTACTATACAGCATTGTTCACATGTGAAAAATATAAATACAGTCTATTATACATCATTATTCACATGTGAATAAAATAAATACAGTATATTATAAAGCATTATTCACATGTGAATAATATAGTCTATTATACAGCATTATTCACATGTGAATAATATAAATACAGTCTATTATACAGTATTGATCACATGTGAATAATATAAATACAGTATTATACAGCATTATTCACATTGAATAACATAAATACAGTCTATTATACAGCATTATTCACATGTGAATACTATAAATACAGTCTATTACACAGCATTGATCACATGTGAATAATATAAATACAGTCTATTATACAGCATTATTCACATTGAATAACATAAATACAGTCTATTATACAACATTATTCACATGTGAATAATATAAATACAGTCTATTATACAGCATTCACATGTGAATAATATAAATACAGTCTATTATACAGCATTATTCATATGTAAATAATACAAACACAGTCTATTATACAGCATTATTCACATGTGAATAATATAAATACAGTCTATTATACAGCATTATTCACACGTGAATAATATAAATACAGTCTATTATACAGCATTATTCACATGTGAATAAGATAAATACAGTCAAATAAAGGTTTATTTTAAAAAAAACATGCAAGTAAATGTTGTTTTTTTGCAAAGAAGAAGCTTTTTTCTCCACAAACGAAACACATGTTATGCTATATGCGAAATATCCATTTTGACAATGAAGTTCGATTAGATTTGTAAGATAAATTCAACACAAATCAAATGATAATGAGTCGGTTGCGTCATGACGTCATCAGCCCTCGACGTGGGAGTGACGCAGGCGACGTAGGATGTAAGGCAGCCGGAGCGACGAGCCCAGGTTAACGACGGTGGACGCCAAAATTCTCCCGGGAGCTGCTTTAACTACACGGCCGAGTAAGTGTTTGTCTTCCCCGACAATGTCTTGGTTGAGCGGCGGCACTTGTACGTCGCCATTTGCCGGCGTAGCGTCCTTATTTGTGGCTGTGACTGGTTAGCTCCGATGCTAATGTCCAGGGGGGAAACAGCGACGTTGCTAACTAGCCAGCTAGCTAGCTAGCTCTATTAATGTGAATATAAAATAACAAATAAGTATATTCACCAAAGTGCATAAAAACATGTTTTGTGAGGCGTACAGGCTGCAATGGGAGCTTGTTCTTTGATTTTTCATGTTTCCCTCTTACACACATGTTAATGTGTGCTATGGCTATGAGATTTTTTCCCCCTTTGGCCTCAGTCTGGACCCCCTGTTCAGGGGCCCAGACTTTGACTCAATATTTATTTTTCTCCTCCCCTTCCCCAGCGTTTACCTGTTTCTCACCTTTTCGCCATCACATGCTAATGTGCTAACGTGCTAGCAAAAACAAATCAAAATATGAAAAGTGAAATATTCTGATGACTAATATGAGCACAGTATCAGTACTAGTTTCCTGTGTCACTTCCGTTTTATGTCCTTTTTCATGTGGAGAAGTTGTATCCTCTATCACAGTGTTTTTCAACCACTGTGCCGCGGCACACTAGTGATTATCTAAATTCACCTATTTGAAAAAGAAGGTAAACTTAGGTAGGGAATAGGTCAAATAAAACGTAAGAAGTAGGGATAAGGGTAAAAGTAGGTAAAATAATGTAAGAAGTATGTTTTTTTTTTTTTTTTTAAAAAGGTAAAAGTATGTAAAATAAAATAAGGTAAGAAGTATGTTTAAAAAAAAGTTAAACGTAGGTAAGGATTAGGTCAAATAAGATAATTAGGTAAAAAGGTAAAATAAAACTTAAGAATTAGGAAAAAGGGTAAAAGTAGGTAAACAGGTCAAATAAGGTAGGAAGTATGTTTTTTTTTGGATTTTTGAAAGGTAAAAGTAGGAAAAATTAAATAAGAAGTGAAATAAGGTAAGAAGTATGTAAAAAAAAAGGCAAAGGCAGGTAAGGAATAGGTGAAATAAGACAAGAAGTAGGTCAAAAGGTATAATAAAATGTAAGAAGTAGGGATAAGGGTAAAAGTAGGTAAACAGGTAAAATAATGTAAAAAGTATGTTTTTGTTGTTGTTGTTTTTTAAAGGAAACAATATGTAAAATAAAATAATGTAAGAAGTATGTTTTTATATTAAAAAAAAAGGTAACGTAGGTAAGGAATAGGTCAAATAAGATAATTAACAGATAAAATAAGGTATGCAGTATGTTTTTTTTATTTAAAAAAAGGTAAAAGTAGGAAAAATAAAATAAGAAGTGAAATAAGGTAGGAATTTTGTAAAAAAAAAAAAAAAGGTAAAGATAGGTAATAATATATAATAATAGGTGAAATAAGACAAGAAGTAGGTCAAAAGGTATAATAAAATGTAAGAAGTAGGGATAAGGGTAAAAGTAGGTAAACAGGTAAAATAATGTAAGAACTATGTTTTTTTTTGTTTTTTTTTTAAAGGTAAAAGTATGTAAAATAAAATAATGTAAGAAGTATGTTTTTATTTAAAAAAACAAAAAAGGTAAGCATAGGTAAGGAATAGGTCAAATAAGATAATTAGGTAAAAAATAAAACTTAAGAATTAGGGAAAAGGGTAAAAGTAGGTAAACGGGTAAAATAGGGTACAAAGTATGTTTGTTTTTTTTAATTTAAAAAAGTTAAAAGTAGGAAAAATTAAATAAGAAGTTAAATAAGGTAAGAAGTATGTAAAAAAAAAGAAAAAAAGATAAAGGTAGGTAAGGAATAGGTGAAATAAGACAAGAAGAATACAACGTAAGAAGTAGGGATAAGGGTAAAGTAGGTAAACAGGTAAAATAATGTAAGAAGTATGTTTTTTTGTTTTTTTAAAGGTAAAAGTATGTCAAGTAAAATAAGGTAAGAAGTACTGTATGTTTAAAAAAAAAGAAAAGAAAAAAGGTAAACGTAGGTAAGGAATAGGTCAAATAAGATAATTAGGTAAAAATGTCAAATAAAACTTAAGAAGCAGGGAAAAGTAGGTAAACAGGTAAAATAAGGTATGAAGTATGTTTTTTTATTTTTTTAAAAAAGGTAAAAGTAGGAAAAAGAAAATAAGAAGTGAAATAAGGTAAGAAGTACTGTATGTAAAAAAGTAAAGGTAGGTAAGGAATAGGTGAAATAAGACAAGAAGTAGGTCAGAAGGTATAATAAAACGTAAGAAGTAAGGAAAGGGGTAAAAGTAGGCAAACAGGTAAAATAAGGTAAGAAGTTTGTAAAAAAAAATAAGGTAAAAGTAGGTAAAATAAAATAAGTAAAAAGGTTAATCAAAATAAGTATGTAAGAAGTAGGTAAAAGTGGGTAACAAGGTAAAATAAGCACCTGTTTGGGTTAAAAATATTTTTTGAAAACCAGTAATTATAGTCTGCAAATGATGTGTTGTTGTTGAGTGTCGGTGCTGTCTAGAGCTCGGCAGAGTAACCGTGTAATACTCTTCCATATCAGTAGGTGGCAGCAGGTAGCTAATTGCTTTGTGGATGTCGGAAACAGCGGGAGACAGTGTGCAGGTAAAAAGGTGTCTAATGCTTAAACCAAAAATAAACAAAAGGCGAGTGCCGCTAAGAAAAGGCATTGAAGCTTAGGGAAGGCTATGCAGAACGAAACTGAAACTGAACCGGCTACAAAGTAAACAAAAACAGAATGCTGGACGACAGCAAAGACTTACTGTGAAGCAATGTACATCCGAACGTGACATGACAATCAACGATGTCCCCACAAAGAAGGATGAAAACAACTGAAATATTCTTGATTGCTAAAACCAAGTAGTTGCGGGAAATATCGATCAAAGGAAGACATGAAACTGCTACAGGAAAATACAAAAAAAAAAGAGGAAAAGGCACCAAAATAGGAGCGCAAGACAACAACTAAAACACTACACTCAGGAAAACAGCAAAAAACTCAAAATAAGTCAGGGTGTGATGTGACAGGTGGTGACAGTACACCTACTTTGAGACAAGAGCTATAGTGATGCATGCTTGGTTATGCTCTAAAGTCATATCCAACAATTGCGAGAACAACGTTTTATTGTCAATATCGGCTGCTGAGTTTAATTTTTTAATGTTTTCTGCTGGTGGTGTGCCTCAGAATTTTTTCAATGAAAAAAATGTGCCTTGGCTCTAAAAAAGGTTGAAAAACACTGCTCTGTCAGGCCTCCAATTTGAACTTTTTAAGGTCAAGGCAAGTGTTGCCTTAAAGGAGGGCTCATATTTTAGGGCACCAAGGCAAACATTATTGTTTTTCCAGGCAGGGACTCCAAAGCATGTATTAGACTTACACAAACTTTAATGATCTACAAGGGAAATTGTTCCACACAGTAGCTCGGTTACAAAGGATGGAAAGTGTAAGGATGGAAAGGATAATGCAGGTATAAAGTAGACTAAAAATGTACCCTAGTAGCAATATAAAATATAACATGTATTTATACAGTATATGATATATACTGATATATTATATTTTTATACACTATATAACAATTACCATGTACAATATTACAGTATATGTAACAGCTGCAGCATAAAACAAGAGAGTAGATCTAGCAGAAAATAAACATTATAAACAAAGAGAGGTAGCTAACATGTCAGGTGTCAGGTAATAGACAGATATCATATATTGTTGTATGGCCAGTGATTATACAGCTGGATGGAAAGAAGGACTTCTTGAATCCAACACTGTGGGAACCAAGCTGAAGGAGCCTGTTGGAGTGTGAACTCTACTGTCCCTCAATTGTCTGGTGGAGTGGGTGGGTGGGCAGGATTGTCCTTGATGGCGGGCAGGATTGTCCATGATGGCGGGCAGGATTGTCTATGATGGCGGGCAGGATTGTCCATGATGGTGGGCAGGATTGTCCATGATGGTGGGCAGGATTGTCCATGATGGCAGGCAGGATTGTCCATGATGGTGAGCAGGATTGTCCATGATGGCGGGCAGGATTGTCTATGATGGCGGGCAGGATTGTCCATGATGGTGGGCAGGATTGTCCATGATGGTGGGCAGGATTGTCCATGATGGCAGGCAGGATTGTCCATGATGGTGGGCAGGATTGTCCATGATGGTGGGCAGGATTGTCCATGATGGCGGGCAGTTTGTCCAGTGTCCTCCTGTCCCTCACTGACACAAACGCCTCCAACTGTGTGCCAATAGTTTGGCCGGCTTTCCGGATTAGTTTGTCAATCCGCATGAATACATATACGTTTTTTTTAAATTCATTATTAATATAAACTTGTCAGCTTTTTGTCATTTCATGATGCCTGTATCTCTATGTTTACCTTTTGATAGAGGGAAGTATTTTTTGCAATTATTAATTTTTTTATGTTATGTACGTGTAGATGCTGTATCGCAGTGGTCCCCAACCACCGGGTACCGGGCCGCACAAGAAATAAATAAAAAAATTTAAAAAAGTGTTTTTGTTTTTTTAATTAAATCAACATAAAAAACACAATATATACATTATATATCAATATAGATCAATACAGTCTGCAGGGATACAGTCTGTAAGCACACATGATTGTATTTCTTTATTAAAAAAAACAAAAAAACACCGAACTATCTATTAAACAAGACAAGAAGCAAGGAATCACACAGAGACAGAGTTAAATTTTGCTCACACGGAGAAACGTATTGGGCTGCACACTCAGTTACAGTTTCACCCTACGCTCTAAAGTATAGCCCCACGCGCTCCTCTATTTATTCGGGAGTTCCCTAGTTAACATCACTGAGGCTGCTTCTGAACGGAGGGGTAATGCAAGCAGCCCCAGTTAGACACAATACGTGATTATTCAGAATGGAAATGTGCTGACACTCGTGATTTTGCCCTGTCTCTGTTTTGTCTGCGTTGAGGTACTCGAAGTCCGTCCTTGGCTGCCAGCAGGCCGGGTCTGGAAACAAACTGCTGCTGCGAGACAACTTGCAATGGAAGATTACAAGTTGTGTGCCTTTGCACAGATAGAAAAGTACAACTTCAGCACAATTGATAATAACCATAGGAACGGCCTTTAAGCATAAGAGTTGTGTGATAACTTATGCATCATTATTCTAACACACTTACAGTAAGTTGTCTAAAACAACACTTCATATAAAACGGGGCCACGTTGCAGTTTTGGCTGCCCTCAGAGGGCCGGCCGCTTGTAACTTTAATAAAAGTGAAGTAAAAATTATATTTACCTATATAGCGCTTTTCTCAAGTGACTCAAAGCGCTTTACATTGTGAAACCCAATATATAAGTTGCATTTTTAAACCGGTGTGGGTAGCACTGGGGGCGGGTGGGTAAAGTGCCTTGCCCAGGGACACAACGGCAGTGACTAGGATGGCGGAAGCGGGGATCGAACCTGGAACCCTCAAGTTGCTGGCATGGCCGCTCTACCCACCGAGCTGTACCGCCCAGAAAGAAAACATACATGTATGAGGATTAGTGGCCTTGTGGTTAGAGTGTCCGCCCTGAGATCGGTAGGTTGTGAGTTCAAACCCCGGCCGAGTCATACCAAAGACTATAAAAATAGGACCCATTAACTCCCTGCTTGGCACTCAGCATCAAGGGTTAGCATTGGGGGTTAAATCACCAAAAATGATTCCCGGGCGTGGCCACCGCTACTGCTCCCCTCACCTCCCAGGGGGTGATGAAGGGTGATGGGTCAAATGCAGAGAATAATTTCGCCACACCTAGTGTGTGTGTGACTATCATTGGTACTTTAACTTTATATTGTCACTAAGGCTGAAACGACGCGTCGACGTAGACGACGTCATCGATTACGTAAATACGTCGACGCCGTTTTTGTGCGTCGACGCGTCGCATACCGTATTTCCGTATTTCCTTGAATTGAATTGAATTTTTTTTGTAAATAAAAGCCATGCCTTTTGAAAAAACTGGTCTACATTTATTATTTCATCTTCATTTTAAATAAAAAAAATAATCGGTAAAAGGAAAAATAATCTATAAATTAATCGAAAAAATAATCTATAGATTAACCGATGAATCGAAAAAATAATCGATAGATTAATCGATAGAAAAATAATCGTTAGCTGCAGCCTTAATTGTCACACGATTACCTATGCATTTGATTAGTAAATGTATATTTTACCTACACTGTAAGAAAAAAAAATCTGTGGATTTTGCGTTTTAAAAAAAGGCAGAATTTTACCATAAAATTTAAAGTAAAACGATCACTCTATTTTACTGTGGTTGAGCTGCCAGATTTTTTTTTTTTTTTTTTTTTTTGCTTAAAAAATATGGTTGCTGTTTTCACAGTGTATTACTGTAAACGTAAACATGGTACCACAGTTTTTTTTTCTTACGGTAGCACTCTGAAGACTTAGTTGTTTAAAAAAATATATATATATTTACAGTGTTTACAGTGTACTATTTGATGAAGAACTTGCTTTGAAATCCTAAGGCTAAGTAGTTATTTATTTTTACCCCCAAAATGTTTCGAATGTATGATAATATAATATCTGTTGCATTATTAGATGGGTAACCTTTAAAAGATATATAATTGCATGCCTTTTTTCCCCCTGTCAAAATAAAAAAAGGAAGAAATATAAACTAATTTATTGATGCATATTATTTGCAGGCTAAAATAATGTGGCCTTGAGTTTGACACCTGTGCTATAAAATAACCCTTCCTGTGCTGTTTGCTGTGTAGGTGGTGTACGGTGCTAGTGATGTACCATGGGGTATGACGTGACGAGGTTCCAAGGGGAGGTAGATGAAGACCTCCTGTGCCCGATATGTAGTGGAGTACTAGAAGAACCAGTGCAGGTAAATACGTTATTACTACTATTATTATTATTATTGATGTTGGTGTATAAGAGGATGCTGTGTTTACCAAAGAGTCCATGTATTGCTCTCATGTAGCCTGAGAAAAAGAAGCCGCCTAATAATTGTGCACACCTAGCAATTATGTGTGGATCTGGTTAGGCCACACCCTGTCCTATTCAACAAATACACATGGGCAGATATGCTGACGTGCAGTCAACATTCAACTTTACACAACTTGCAGTTTGTAAAAAATACTCAGAAAAATGCTTTAAATTCTGGCTGACATGTTGGATACTTCATTGATCTTTCACAGCCACTTTTGCAGATCGCACACACTAGGGATGTCCCGATCCGATATTTGGATCGGATCGGCTGCCGATATTTGCCAAAAATTGCGTATCGGCAAGGCATGGGAAAATGCCGATCCAGATCCAGTTTAAAAAAAAACTCCGGTCCGTGTTTTCCAACGCACCGATTTAAATAATACATTCCACTTTTCTGCTGCTCCCTAATTTCTGTTCCGCATTTTCCAGCACACCTTCAACACATCCACAGGTCTGTGGATTCTCACGCAGTTGCTTTTAGCTGCTGGCATTACACGACAGGCTCTTCTCACTCTTTCCTGTGTCTCCCTCTCACAGACAGCAAGTGCACCTTCTTACACACGTCACATACTGTCACGACATACGTCACATACTGTCACGACACACGTCACATACTGTCACGTCATACGTCACATACGTATACGCCCTCCCCGAGCAGAGAGGTAGCAGCATAGCTAACGTTAGCTGTGATGCTAGCGCAGCCGTGCGAGCAACGCTCCCTCTAAGGTGCTCGCCTGTGCATGTAATAAAGTTTAAAGTTATTTAGCCTACTTAGTTGTCAGAATCATGTTGAAAAGGGTTTTAGTACTCTTGATAACAACTAGCCAGCTGAATTAGGGGAGTTTGAATAATACACAATGGTTGGTAACAAGAAACTGACCTGTTTATTCAAGGATAAACACAAAATAGACAAAATTATACATGACAAACAGAAATGGCATCATTGAACTAGGGCTGGGCGATATGGCCTTTTTTTAATATTGCGATATTTTAAGGCCATGTCACGATACACAATATATATGTGGATATTTTGCCTTAGCCTTGAATGAACACTTGATGCATATAATCACAGCAGTATGATGATTCTATGTGTCTACATTAAAACATTCTTCTTCATACTGCATTAATATATGCTACTTTTAAACTTTCATGCAGAGAAGGAAATCACAACTAAAAAAATCACTATTTTTTTCATACGGTGTTGATCTGGAAATGTTTGCCTCGGCATTTTGATGGTGTGGGCGTGTGGCACCGAACGGAGATAAGCGTCTCGACAGACGTCACAATATTTGAACAATGATGACGAAAACTGTTTTCTCTGTCGTGTCCGTGTGTCGAAAATTGTTATGCGCTTATTTTTTTAATTGATTTTGTGCGTGGCATAGATTTGCCGTGCGCAGTGAACGCTTGAGAAGTGCGCAATTGCACAGGCGCGCACCTTAGAGGGAGCGTTGCTCGCACGGCTGCGCTAGCATCACAGCTAACGTTAGCCATGCTACTACCTCTCTGCTCGGGGAGGACGTAGACGTATGACGTGACAGTATGTGACGTATGACGTGACAGTATGTAACGTATGACGTGACAGTATGTGACGTATGACGTGACAGTATGTGACGTGTGTAAGAAGGTGCGCTTGCTGTCTGTGAGAGGGAGACACAGGAAAGAGTGAGAAGAGCCTGTCGGGTAATGCCAGCAGCTAAAAGCAACTGCGTGAGAATCCACAGACCTGTGGATGTGTTGAAGGTGTGCTGGAAAATGCGGAACGGAAATTAGGGAGCAGCAGAAAAGTGGAATGTATTATTTAAATAGGTGCGTTGGAAAACACGGACCGAAGTTTTTTTTTTAAACTGGATCTGGATCGGCATTTTCCCATGCCTTGCCGATACGCATTTTTTAGCAAATATCGGCGGCCGATCCGATCCAAATATCGGATCGGGACATCCCTACTATAAGTCGCAGTTTTTTTCATAGTGGGCGCGACTTATACTCAGGAGCGACTTATGTGTGAAATGATTAACACATTAGCGTAAAATATCAAATAATATTATTTATCTCATTCACGTAAGAGACTAGACGTATAAGATTTCATGGGATTTAGCAAATAGGAGTGACAGATTGTTTGGTAAACGTATAGCATGTTCTATATGTTATAGTTATTTGAATGACTCTTACCATAATATGTTACGTTAACATACCAGTTGGTTATTTATGCCTCATATAACGTACACTTATTCAGCCTGTTGTTCACTATTCTTTATTTATTTTAAATTGCCTTTCAAACGTCTATTCTTGCTGTTGGCTTTTATCAAATACATTTCCCCAAAAAATGCGACTTACACTCCAGTGCGACTTATATATGTTTTTTTCCTTCTTTATTATGCATTTTCGGCCGGTGCGACTTATACTCAGGAGCGACTTATACTCCGAAAAATACGGTACTTGTTTATATTGACAAATGTGCCGTTTTACACTGCAACTGTCAATTAAAGTCAATTTCTACATATGTCGAGCTTTTGTGCTATAGTGTGCTTAGCTGTTGTGTAGCTGCTAGCTCCTAATGTGTAGTGTTCAATAGCTCATACACTACTGCCATCTAGTGTCTCAAAACTGCATCTACATTCAAATCTACTGCAATTATTTTACCACCTTAGCCACCCGTGCTCATCCTACCTGGCTACCAGACACCTTCTCCACTGATAAATAGCACCCTTGTTCAGTTGGAAATTGTATTACTGTATTTATTGGCAGGATTAAATAGGTCATAAAAAAATATCAATAATTATCAATATCGATCAATATAAAAATGTATATTGTGATATCTCCTAATACGCTTCTGCCTTAGAGACTTTGTATGTGTAAGAGATATGTAACTATAATTACTTGATGCTTGTTTGATACTCTAACCACTAGGCCTACTCAGTGGCCGAGTGGTTAGATTGCCCGCCCTGAGATGGGTAGGTTGTGAGTTCAAACCCCGGCCGAGTCATACCAAAGACTATAAAAATGGGAGCCATTACCTCCCTGCTTGGCACTCAGCATCAAGGGTTGGAATTGGGGGTTAAATCACCAAAATTATTCCCGGGCGCGGCCACCGCTGCTGCCCACTGCTCCCCTCACCTCCCAGGGGGTGAACAAGGGGATGGGTCAAATGCAGAGGACAAATTTCACCACACCGAGTGTGTGTGTGACAATCATTGGTACTTTAACTTTAATATTGACAAATGTGCTGTTCTACACTGTCAATTAAAGTCACTTACTACCAGTGACGTGCAGTCACTCGAGGCAGGTGAGGCGGGGCCTCACCTGCCATCATGGAAAGAAAAAAATTGTAAAAAGGAAAAAAAAATTAAATTGTTATATATATCCAGTGATTATACTATAAAGTTATTTTCCATTTAACTTCACCAGTTTTAGATTATTTTTATTCAAAATCGCTGAATTTTCACATTTGCCGTTCAAATACTGAGAAGAGACGGTGCGGTGAACAGCAGCCAGTTGAGGCACGTCACTCAGTGACGCAACATGGATTGCGCAATGACTCGGCTAACTGCTGGCCTGCTGTGCAGTGAGACTGTATTGCTATATGAACTATATTATACATTTCCATAGTTTAGTTAGCTGAGGTATATAATGTACAGTGTATTTTGTCAACAATTGTATGTGTGTAAAGTATTTCTTGTGCTGAGCGATCATAAAACGGCTGCAAAAGACGCACTGGCTGAGGCTCGCCTCCTGCACCCCCGCCGTAGAATTGTTATATCAACTAAAGCCCACACTTAAACTTTCCACGTGCAAGATTGAATCTATTTAAAAAAATGATTTCATAAGAAGCCAAAAAGTGCAAAAACAATAATGTTGGTGTTGGAGGAGTTGTGAATGAATGCAGGGACACAACATTAGATACACCTGCAGACTGCAGATGTACCTAATTCACAACTCCTCCAACACGAACATTATTGTTTTTGCACTTTTTGGCTTCTTATTGAATAACTTTTGTAACCTATTTTTATGGGCTTTCCTCTTTGTGATGTTAAGTTCCTGTTATGCGCTGTTATACAGTATATGCCTTGAGCTCTTATTTTGAAGGCGCTAAGAGCGGAAGTGATGTCACGTTGCGGAGGTTTTTGAAAGAAGGTAAATAAAGTGGTCCTCGTGTAAACTGGAGCCTCCGTGTTTGTTATTTTGTAGTTTCATACAGTATAGGCGACATTTATAAACCCTCGGTTACACTTTTTTAACTAGATTCAATCTTGCACGTGGAAAGTTTAAGTGAGGGCTTTAGTTGCGGCGCATGGACTTAATTTATAAGTAAAGGTAAGACCATAATAAAGTTTTTTTAATTAAATGTGCTTTTTTGTGTGCTACAGTTTGTATGTGTAAAGTTAAAGTTAAGTTAAAGTACCAATGATTGTCACACACACACACTAGGTGTAATGAAATGTGTCCTCTGCATTTGACCCATCCCCTGGTTCACCCCCTGGGAGGTGAGGGGAGCAGTGGGCAGCAGCAGCGCCGCGCCTGGGAATCATTTTTGGTGATTTAACCCCCAATTCCAAGCCTTGATGCTGAGTGCCAAGCAGGGAAGAATGCTGGTATGAGCTTTTAAACATAACCCGTTAACTGCTGCCAATCAAATGGTGAATAAGATACTCTTTAGGGTTCATATGTTTGTAAATCTGACTGTGATGAAGTCAGTGCCTCACCAGCCATCAACCTCACCGCACGTCACTGCTTACTACATATATCTAGCTTTTGTGCTATAGTGTGCTTAGTTGTTGTGTAGCTGCTAGCTCCTACTAGCCTACCATGTTTATGACGTGACTAAACTACAAGAAAATACCAACCTTTTGTGCTTATTGTAGGACATTATAGCGGTAATGTAAAAGCATCAAAGCATGATGAACAGCGTTTCAATATTCCGTCCCCCTCAGGCGCCGCACTGCGAGCACGCCTTCTGCAATGCCTGCATCACGCAGTGGTTCGCCCAGCAGCAGATCTGCCCCGTGGACCGCACGGTGGTGACGCTGGCCCACCTGCGGCCGGTGCCCCGCATCATGCGCAACATGCTGTCCAAGCTGCAGATCAACTGCGACAACGCCACCTTCGGCTGCACGGCCACACTTCGGCTGGACCAGCTGCAGTCGCACCTCAAGGACTGCGAGCACAACCCCAAGAGGCCCGTCAAGTGTGAGGGATGCGGGTGAGTGTCAAGTCTCCTTCTCCACCTGCAGAGCCATTTACATAATAAATATGTAAGGATGTATTCCTGAATCATATGTTTTACCATGGACCTACATGACATCATTCTCTAATTTGAATCATTTCCGCATGTGCATGTAGTTTTTTTCAAAAGAGGCTAAAAAAAGTGATGCATACACGCTACAGGCCCAAAGTTTGGACACTTCTTCTCATTCAATGCATTTTCTTTATTTTCATGACTATTTACATTGTAGATTGTCACATCAAAACTATGAATGAACACATGTGGAGTTATGTACTTAAAAATAAAAGGTGAAATAACTGAAAACATGTTTTATATTCTAGTTTCTTCAAAATAGCCACCCTTTGCTCTGATTACTGCTTTGCACACTCTTGGTATTCTCTCCATGAGCTTCAAGCACACCTGTGAAGTGAAAGCCATTTCAGGTGACTACCTCTTGAAGCTCATGCAGAGAATGCCAAGAGTGTGCAAAGCAGTAATCAGAGCAAAGGGTGGCTACTTTGAAGAAACTAGAATATAAAACATACCATACCAACTTTATTTTATTACTTTAAAAACAACCACAGTTGAAGAACAAAGGGCTGTACACCACAAAGAAATAGAGGCAAAGGACAGACTAAAATATAACAAACAGAACAGAAGTAAAATACACATTGAAAAAGCAAATACAAATTACCCTCAGAACAATTTGTTGGATAAAAAGAAGTTAAAAAAGTTTAAAAATCAGTTTAAAGTCTCATGCTGGGTTAAAAGCCAGTGAATGAAAATGGGTTTTTCAGTTATTTCACCTCTTTTTGTTAAGTACATAACTCCACGTGTTCATTCTAGGGATGTCCCGATCCGATATTTTGATCGGATCGGCCGCCGATATTTGCCAAAAAATGCGTATCGGCAAGGCATGGGAAAATGCCGATCCAGATCCAGTTTTAAAAAAAAGTCCAGTCCGTGTTTTCCAACACACCTATTTAAATAATACATTCCACTTTTCTGCTGCTCCCTAATTTCCGTTCCGCATTTTCCAGCACACCTTCAACACATCCACAGGTCTGTGGATTCTCACGCAGTTGTTTTTAGCTGCTGGCATTACACGACAGGCTCTTCTCACTCTTTCCTGTGTCTCCCTCTCACAGACAGCAAGCGCACCTTCTTACACACGTCACATACTGTCACGTCATACGTCACATACTGTCACGTCATACGTCACGTACGTATACGCCGTCCCCAAGCAGGTAGCAGTATGGCTAACGTTAGCTGTGATGCTAGCGCAGCCGTGCGAGCAAAGCTCCCTCTAAGGTGCGCGCCTGTGCAATTGCGCACGGCAAATCTATGCCACGCACAAAATCAAATAAAAAAATAAGCACATAACAATTTTCGACACACGGACACGACAGAGAAAACAGTTTACGTCATCATTGTTCAAATATTGTAACGTCTGTCGAGACGCTTATCTCCATTCTGTGCCACACGTCCACACCATCAAAATGCTGAGGCAAACATTTCCACATCAACACCGTATGAAAAAAAAAGGGATTTTTTTTTAGTTGTGATTTCCTTCTCTGCATGAAAGTTTAAAAGTAGCATATGTTAATGCAGTATGAAGAAGAATGTTTTAATGTAGACACATAGAATCATCATACTGCTGTGATTATATGCATCAAGTGTTCATTCAAGGCTAAGGCAAAATATCCACATATATATGGTGTATCGTGACATGGCCTTAAAATATCGCAATATTAAAAAAAGGCCATATCGCCCAGCCCTTGTTTCAATGATGCCATTTATGTTTGTCATGTATAATTTTGTCTATTTTGTGTTTATTCTTGAATAAACAGGTCAGTTTCTTGTTACCAACCATTGTGTATTATTCAAACTCCCCTAATTCAGCTGGCTAGTTGTTATCAAGAGTACTAAAACCCTTTTCAACATGATTCTGACAACTAAGTAGGCTAAATAACTTTAAACTTTAATACATGCTCGGATAGGCCAGTATCGGTCAGTATCGGTATCGGATCGGAAGTGCAAAAACAATATCGGTATCGGATCGGAAGTGCAAAATCCTGGATCGGGACATCCCTAGTTCATTCATAGTTTTGATGTGACAATCTACAATGTAAATAGTCATGAAAATAAAGAACATACATTGAATGAGAAGGTGTGTCCAAACTTTTGGCCTGTACTGTATATAAAGACAAATATTTCTGTTATAATTACCAAAATAACAGAATACCTTTACTGTAACACCCTTGGCATGTAGAGCAGTGTTTTTCAACCACTGTGCCGCGGCACACTAGTGTGGGGATACAGTCTGGTGTGCTGTGGGCGATTATCTAAATTGGGAGGTCGTGGCGAAGTTGGTAGAGTGGCCGTGCCAGCAATCGGAGGGTTGCTGGTCACTGGGGTTCAATCCCCACCTTCTACCATCCTAGTCACGTCCGTTGTGTCCTTGGGCAAGACACTTCACCCCTTGCTCCTGATGGCTGCTGGTTAGCGCCTTGCATGGCAGCTTCTGCCATCAGTGTGTGAATGGGTGAATGTGGAAATACTGTCAAAGCGCTTTGAGTACCTTGAAGGTAGAAAAGCGCTATACAAGTATAACCCATTTATTATGTATTTATTTATTTAATTTCACCTATTTGGGTTAAAAATATTTTGTGCAAAGCAGTAATTATAGTCTGCAAATGATGTGTTGTTGTTGAGTGTCGGTGCTGTCTTGAGCTCGGCAGAGTAACCGTGTAATACTCTTCCATATCAGTAGGTGGCAGCAGGTAGCTAATTGCTTTGTAGATGTCGGAAACAGCGGGAGGCAGTGTGCAGGTAAAAAGGTGTCTAATGCTTAAACCAAAAATAAACAAAAGGCGAAAGAAAAGGCATTGAAGCTAAGGGAAGGCTATGCAGAACGAAACTGAAACTGAACTGGCTACAAAGTACCGTATTTTCCGCACTATAAGCCGCCCCGGGTTATTAGCCGCACCTTCAATGAATGGCACATTTCAAAACTTTGTTCACCTATAAGCCGCTCCGGGTTATAAGCCGCACCTACGCTGCGCTAAAGGGAATGTCAAAAAAACAGTCAGATAGGTCAGTCAAACTTTAATAATATATTACAAACCAGCGTTCTAACAACTCTGTTCACCCCCAAAATGTAATGTGCAAATGTGCAATCACAAAAATAGTAACACTCAAAATAGTGCAGAGCAATAGCAACATCAATAACTCAACGTTGCTCGAACGTTAATGTCACACAACACACAAAATAAACATTTAAAGCTCACTTTCTGAAGTTATTCCTGATCCATAAATCCCTCAAATTCTTCTTCGGTGTCTGAATTAAAAAGTTGGGCGAATACGGCATCCAAAATGGCCGGCTCCGTCTCGTCGAAGTCATCAGAGTCAGTGTCGCTGTTGTTGTCCAGCAGTTCCGTGAATCCTGCCTTCCGGAAAGCTCGGACCACAGTTGAGACCGATATATCCGCTCAGGCATTTACAATCCACTGGCAGATGTTGGCGTATGTCGTCCGGCACTGTCTCCCTGTCTTAGTGGCGCAGGTCATCTTGTTGCTTCCTCCACCTACGCACCATTGATTCATATATGTTCAATTCTCTTGCTGCTGCTCTATTTCCGTGTTCTACTGCGTGACTTATTGCTTTGAGTTTGAATTCTGCGTTGTACGCGTGTCTCTTAATAGGAGCCATTTTGTGGTCTTTA
This sequence comes from Nerophis lumbriciformis, assembly GCF_033978685.3. NCBI lineage: Eukaryota > Metazoa > Chordata > Actinopteri > Syngnathiformes > Syngnathidae > Nerophis > Nerophis lumbriciformis. The sequence continues at coordinate 71,950,343 of NC_084548.2, forward strand.
CTGATGTAAACACACAAATGAAATGAAACGTAATATCCGCGCGCTTCTTCTTCTACGGGGGCGGGTGGTTGCTTACAGTAGAAGAAGAAGCGCTTCCTCTTCTATGGGGGCGGGTGCTTTCCTTGGCGGTTGCTTACCGTAGAAGAAGAAGCGCTTCCTCTTCTACGGGGAAAAAAGATGGCGGCTGTTTACCGTAGTTGCGAGACCTAAACTTTATTAAAATGAATATTAATATTAATCCATATATAAGGCGCACCGGGTTATAAGCCGCACTGTCAGCTTTTGAGAACATTTGTGGTTTTTAGGTGCGGCTTATAGTGCGGAAAATACGGTAAACAAAAACAGAATGCTGGACGACAGCAAAGACTTACTGCGGAGCAGAGACGGCGTCCACAATGTACATCCGAACATGACATGACCATCAACAATGTCCCCACAAAGAAGAATAAAAACAACTGAAATATTCTTGATTGCTAAAACAAAGTAGATGCGGGAAATATCGCTCAAAGGAAGACATGAAACCGCTACAGGAAAATACCAAAAAAAGAGGAAAAAGCCACCAAAATAGGAGCGCAAGACAAGAACTAAAACACTACACACAGGAAATCAGCAAAAAAGTCAAAATAAGTCAGGGAGTGACTTGACAGGTGGTGACAGTACTTTGAGACAAGAGCTATAGTGATGCATGCTTGGTTATGGTTTGAATTCGTATCCAACAATTGCGACAATTACTTTTTACTGTCAACTGAGTTTCGTGTTTTAATGATTTCTGCTGGTGGTGTGCCTCCGCATTTTTTAAACGCAGAAAATGTGCCTTGGCTCAAAAAAGGTTGAAAAACACTGATTTAGAGGGTCTAAATACTGGCTAAATATAGCAACCAGGGTTACTTAATTGTCAACACTAATCTCTCCTGCTACGTCTTCTTATTCTCTGGCAGACCAGTTGCGTATGAGCAAAGTTGTGACACATACCGCTACATAACAGGAGTCTTTTTTGGCAGTTCAAATTGTTTGGTGGCGGACCAACATAATTAAACGCGTGAATGCGAAACACGCCTGTGAAGTGCACTATGTCTGCTGTGTTTGTGAAAAACAATCTGTGAACGTGACATGCACAACAATAAAGTGCCTTGTTTATGATGATGTAGAAAAGAGCCTGAAGCTTTAATATGCACAAGCCAACTTAAACAACACGTGAAAAGAGTCAGATGACAACAAACATTGCCAAGATGTCAATGTTATTGATGTGCTAACTTCACTAGCCTGGGGAACCTCACTCTATGTTCTATAATGCAACCCCTGGCAAAAAAAGGATGCAATCAGCAGACTTGGAGGATGTTCATTCAGTTGTTTCATTTTGTAGGAAAAAGTAGGTACACACAACTACAGTCATTTCATTATCAACTTCCTGGCTGTAAGAAACTCTAAATGAAATCAATAGTGTAGGAGCCTCGATGATGTTCAAGTTAGGGATGTCCCGATCCAGGTTTTTGCACTTGGATAAACACAAAATAGACAAAATTATACATGACAAACAGAAATGGCATCATTGAACTAGGGCTGGGCGATATGGCCTTTTTTTAATATTGCGATATTTTAAGGCCATATTGCGATACACAATATACATCTCGATATTTTGCCTTAGCCTTGAATGAACACTTGATGCATATAATCACAGCAGTATGATGATTCTATGTGTTTTGATTGATTGATTGAGACTTTTATTAGTAGGTTGCACAGTGAAGTACATATTCCGTACAATTGACCACTAAATGGTAACACCCCAATAAGTTTTTCAACTTGTTTAAGTCGGGGTCCACTTAAATTGATTCATGATACAGATATATACTATCAGATATATACTATCATCATAATACAGTCATCACACAAGATAATCACATTGAATTATTTACATTATTTATAATCCAGGGTGTGGAGGGGGGCGGCGGATGTAAGTGTCAAAAAGACAGCCAAAAGAGTTTGATATGAGAATAAATCTAAAGTTAAAATATAGGGTAGAAAGGCACCAATTTGCAGGAAATGTAGTCTTGATTTTCAAAATGTTCTTTCAAGGCTTGCATGTCTACATTAAAACATTCTTCTTCATACTGCATTAATATATGCTACTTTTAAACTTTCATGCAGAGAAGGAAATCACAACTAAAAAAATCACTAATTCTTTCATACGGTGTTGATGTGGAAATTTTTGCCTCGGCATTTTGATGGTGTGGGCGTGTGGCACCGAATGGAGATAAGCGTCTCGACAGACGTCACAATATTTGAACAATGATGACGAAAACTGTTTTCTCTGTCGTGTCCGTGTGTCGAAAATTGTTATGCGCTTATTTTTTTATTTGATTTTGTGCGTGGCATAGATTTGCTATGCGCAGAGGACGCTTAAACAGTGCGCAATTGCACAGGCGAGCACCTTAGAGGGAGCGTTGCTCGCACGGCTGCGCTAGCATCACAGCTAACGTTAGCCATGCTGCTACCTCTCTGCTGGGAGAGGGCGTATACGTATGTGACGTATGACGTGACAGTATGTGACGTGTGTAAGAAGGTGCGCTTGCTGTCTGTGAGAGGGAGACACAGGAAAGAGTGAGAAGAGCCTGTCGTGTAATGCCAGCAGCTAAAAGCAACTGCATGAGAATTCACAGACCTGTGGATGTGTTGAAGGTGTGCTGGAAAATGCGGAACGGAAATTAGGGAGCAGCAGAAAAGTGGAATGTATTATTTAAATCGATGCGTTGGAAAACACGGACCGGAGTTTTTTTTAAAACTGGATCTGGATCGGCATTTTCCCATGCCTTGCCGATACGCAATTTTTGGCAAATATCGGCAGCCGATCCGATCCAAATATCGGATCGGGACATCCCCACTCCGGAGCGACTTATAGTCCGAAAAATACGGTACTTGTTTATTTTGACAAATGTGCCGTTTTGCACTGCAACTGTCAATTAAAGTCACTTTCTACATATATGTAGCTTTTGTGCTATAGTGTGCTTAGCTGTTGTGTAGCTGCTAGCTCCTAATGTGTAGTGTTCAATAGCTTATACACTACTGCCATCTAGTGTCTCAAAACTGCATCTACATTCCAATCTACTGCAATTATTTTACCACCTTAGCCGCGCTCATCCTACCTGGCTACCAGACACCTTCTCCACTGATAAATAGCACCCTTGTTCAGTTGGAAATTGTATTACTGTATTTATTGGCAGGATTAAATAGGTCATCAAAAAATATCAATAATTATCAATATCGATCAACATAAAAATGTATATTGTGATAGTTTTCAGCCATATCTCCCAGATATTTTATCCCAGACTTATGTTTTTTTCCTTCTTTATTATGCATTTTCGACCGGTGCGACTTATACTCCGAAAAATACGGTATTTTAGTTTATTTAAATAATACGAAAATGTATATATTGCATGCTTAGAATAATTATAAGGTACACTTTATTTGTAATTATTACATTTGTCTGAATAATTTGATGACGTACTATTTTATACTGCTTTAATACAGTGAAGAATATGTACCTGTTTAATTGCCTATATGGCGGAAGGATCTGTGTGGTAATATGGTTTGGACACAATGTATTATGGGTAATGGCAGTCAGGTATGGTGGAATCGAGCCACACAGTTTTTTTTTTACCTTACTCTTACTTTTTCTAACTCAAACACACATACTGTACAGCAGATCTAAATGTGTATATATCATTTATACACACATACACGTTGCCCCCCCCCCCCCCCCCCCCAACACATTTTTTCCCTCAATGTGGCCCCCCAAGTCAAAATATTTCCCCAGCTCAGGTAGGTGGTGTCTCTTGATGAAAGAGTATGAATGAATCATGTCAGGTTCAAACCCTCATGACATCTATTAAACGAGACAAGAAGCAAGGAATTAAACAGAGACAGAATTAAATTTGCATGGACACTGTACCTTTCACAGTGTCTCAACACGCTCTGGCGAATGATTGTATGCCACCTCTTTTATTTGGACTTTCCCTGATTACATGGCAACAGCTGTTTCTAAGGGACGTGGGTCGTAAACAGCCATCGCCTTTGATTACAACAGTTCAAAGAAAAGGTCGTAAAACAGTTCACAGAAAAGGTCGTAAAACAGTTCAAACAAGAGGTCGCCTTGAGGGAAGTCAGGCCCTGCTTCCTTTCCGCTTTGTAGTTCTTGGGTCAAGACAATATATTTCTGTTGATTACAATACATGAAAGAAACAGAACACCTTCATGTTGCTTCCCATCCTACACAGTGGAGTTTTACCAGCCTTTTGATTGGTAGGTTCAAAGACAGCTTTTGTCCTCTCGCCGGGAACTCATGGAAACACAAAGTTTTGTGATAACTTAGAAACAATTATTGTAACAAATCATGTCCGTCACGAAGGCAGATATCTTTATTGTCCTCCCCTGTGGCAGCCTGGAGATGCCCAAAGACGAGCAGCCCAACCATAACTGCATCAAGCACTTGCGGAGTGTGGTCCAGCAGCAGCAGACCAAGGTCTCGGAGCTGGAGAAGACTGTCGTGGAACATAAACACCAGCTGGGTGAACAAGTAAGGACAAACTGTCTCTTCAAAATAAAAGTTCTCCTGGATCCGAGCGAGCGAGGAGCTGCTTGGACCTTTTTTAATAAAAGGAGGGTGTAGCGAGCTCTTTTGGACTCACTGTGGCGCTCTCACACTCCAGAAACGTGACATTCAGCTGCTCAAGGCGTACATGCGCGCCATCCGCAGCGCTAACCCCAACCTGCAAAACCTGGAGGAGACCATCGAGTACAACGAGATCTTGGAGTAAGTCTTCTTCTGTGCTCCTGCCTGATATTTGTATACAGTGTCTGACAATCATGCATGATATTTGTAAACCGTATCTGACAATCATGCATGATATTTATAAACAGTATCTGACAATCCTGCATGATATTTATAAACAGTATCTGACAATCATGCATGATATTTATAAACCGTATCTGACAATTAATGCATGATATTTATAAACAGTATCTGACAATCATGCATGATATTTATAAACCGTATCTGACAATTAATGCATGATATTTATAAACCGTATCTGACAATCATGCATGATATTTATAAACAGTTTCTGACAATCATGCATGATATTTATAAACCGTATCTGACAATCATGCATGATATTTATAAACCGTATCTGACAATTAATGCATGATATTTATAAACAATATCTGACAATCATGCATGATATTTGTATACAGTATCTGACAATCCTGCATGATATTTATAAACGGTATCTGACAATCATGCATGATATTTATAAACAATATCTGACAATCATGCATATTTTTAAACAGTATCTGACAATCATGCATATTTATAAACCATATCTGAAAATCATGCATATTTATAAACAGTATCTGACAATAAGGCATGATATTTATAAACCGTATCTGACAATCATGCATGATATTTATAAACAGTATCTGACAATCATGCATGATATTAATAAACAGTATCTGACAATCATGCATGATATTTATAAACAGTATCTGACAATCATGCATGATATTAATAAACAGTATCTGACAACAATGCATGATATTTGTATACAGTATAACAATCATGCATATTTATAAACAGTATCTGACAATCATGCATGATATTTATAAACAGTATCTGACAATCATGCATATTTTTAAACAGTATCTGAAAATCATGCATATTTATAAACCGTATCTGACAATCATGCATATTTATAAACAGTATCTGACAATCATGCATGATATTTATAAACAGTATGCATGATATTTATAAACAGTATCTGACAATCATGCATGATATTAATAAACAGTATCTGACAATGCTGCATATTTTTAAACAGTATCTGACAACATGCATATTTTTAAACAGTATCTGAAAATCATGCATATTTATAAACCGTATCTGAAAATCATGCATATTTATAAACAGTATCTGACAATCATGCATGATATTAATAAACAGTATCTGACAATAATGCATGATATTTGTATACAGTATAACAATCATGCATATTTATAAACAGTATCTGACAATCACGCATGATATTTATAAACAGTATCTGACAATAATGCATGATATTAATAAACAGTATCTGACAATCATGCATGATATTTATAAACAGTATCTGACAATCATGCATGATATTAATAAACAGTATCTGACAATCATGCATGATATTTATAAACAGTATCTGACAATCATGCATGATATTAATAAACAGTATCTGACAATAATGCATGATATTTATAAACAGTATCTGACAATCATGCATGATATTAATAAACAGTATCTGACAATAATGCATGATATTTATAAACAGTATCTGACAATCATGCATATTTTTAAACAGTATCTGAAAATCATGCATATTTATAAACCGTATCTGACAATCATGCATATTTATAAACAGTATCTGACAATCATGCATGATATTTATAAACAGTATGCATGATATTTATAAACAGTATCTGACAATCATGCATGATATTAATAAACAGTATCTGACAATGCTGCATATTTTTAAACAGTATCTGACAATCATGCATATTTTTAAACAGTATCTGAAAATCATGCATATTTATAAACCGTATCTGAAAATCATGCATATTTATAAACAGTATCTGACAATCATGCATGATATTAATAAACAGTATCTGACAATAATGCATGATATTTGTATACAGTATAACAATCATGCATATTTATAAACAGTATCTGACAATCACGCATGATATTTATAAACAGTATCTGACAATAATGCATGATATTAATAAACAGTATCTGACAATCATGCATGATATTTATAAACAGTATCTGACAATCATGCATGATATTAATAAACAGTATCTGACAATCATGCATGATATTTATAAACAGTATCTGACAATCATGCATGATATTAATAAACAGTATCTGACAATAATGCATGATATTTATAAACAGTATCTGACAATCATGCATGATATTAATAAACAGTATCTGACAATAATGCATGATATTTATAAACAGTATCTGACAATCATGCATGATATTAATAAACAGTATCTGACAATAATGCATGATATTTGTATACAGTATAACAATCATGCATATTTATAAACAGTATCTGACAATCACGCATGATATTTGTATATAGTATGACAATGATATTTATAAGCAGTATCCTTGGCGGTTGCTTGCGTAGAAGAAGAAGCACTTCCTCTTCTACGGGGAAAAAAGATGGCGGCTGTTTACCGTAGTTGCGAGACCGAAACTTTATGAAAATGAATCTTAATATTAATCCATATATAAAGCGCACCGGGTTATAAGGCGCACTGTCAGCTTTTGAGTAAATTTGTGGTTTTTAGGTGCGCCTTATAGTGCGGAAAATACGGTAAGTAAAAAGGTTAATCAAAATAAGTATGTAAAAGTGGGTAAAAAGGTCAAATAAGCACCTGTTTGGGTTAAAAATATTTTTTGCAAGCCAGTAATTATAGTCTGCAAATGATGTGTTGTTGTTGAGTGTCGGTGCTGTCTAGAGCTCGGCAGAGTAACCGTGTAATACTCTTCCATATCAGTAGGTGGCAGCAGGTAGACAATTGCTTTGTAGATGTCGGGAACAGCGTGCAGGTAAAAAGGTGTCTAATGCTTAAACCAAAAATAAACAAAAGGTGAGTGCCGCTAAGAAAAGGCATTAAAGCTTAGGGAAGGCTATGCAGAACGAAACTAAAACTGAACTGGCTACAAGGTACCGTAAACAAAACCAGAATGCTGGACGACAGCAAAGACTTACTGTGGAGCAAAGACGGCGTCCACAAAGTACATCCGAACATGACAACAATGTCCCCACAAAGAAGGATGAAAACAACTGAAATATTCTTGATTGCTAAAACAAAGTAGATGCGGGAAATATCGCTCAAAGGAAGACATGAAACTGCTACAGGAAAATACCAAAAAAAAAGAGAAAAAGCCACCAAAATAGGAGCACAAGACAAGAACTAAAACACTACACACAGAAAAACAGCAAAAAACTCCACATAAGTGAGATGGTGATGTGACAGGTGGTGACAGTACACCTACTTTGAGACAAGAGCTATAGTGATGCATGCTTGGTTATGCTTTAAAGTCATATCCAGCAATTGTGACAACCACTTTTTACTGTCAACTGAGTTTAGTTTTTTAATGATTGAAAAAATGTGCCTTGGCTCAAAAAGGTTGAAAAACACTGATTTAGAGGACTAAAATGAGAGTAAAACTCAAAAGCATGTACCGTATTTTCCGCACCATAAGGCGCCCTGGGTTATAAGCCGCGCCTTCAATGAACGGCATATTTCAAAACTTTGTCCACCTATAAGACGCCCCGTGTTGTAAGCCGCATCTAACTGCGCTAAAGGAATGTCAAAAAAACAGTCGGATAGGTCAGTCAAACTTTAATAATATATTAAAAACCAGCGTGATGTGGGCGCGCACGGAGTCGTATATCAACATGGACGGAGCTGCGTGAAAAAAGCCACCCGGCCTCTTCGCGTAAACTTACCTTAACCACTCGCTCATCTTTTCTTCATCCATCCCTTCGAGTTAGCTTTTATGATGACGCCGGCTGGAAAGGTCTCTTTTGGCAAGGTCTTCCTTTTGAATATCACCATGGGTGGAAGTTTCTGGCCATTAGCATGGCAAGCTAGAACCACAGTGAAGGATGACTTCTCATTCCCTGTGGTGCGAATATTCACCGTACGTGCTCCCGTTGTATCCACAGTGCGGTTCACAGGAATATCAAAAGTCAGTGGAACCTCGTCCATGTTGATAATGTTCTCTGGCCGGATCTTTTTTTCAGCTATCTTGTTTTTACAATATGCACGGAAAGTAGCCAGCTTTTCTTGAAAGTCTTTAGGCAGTTGCTGTGAAATAGTAGTCCGTGTGCGGATGGAGAGATTGCGTCTTTTCATGAACCGGATCCCTGTCGCTTAGTAGGAGCCATTTTGTGGTCTTTACAGATGTAAACACACAAAGGAAATGAAACGTAATATCCGCGCGCTTCTTCTTCTTCTACGCGGGCGGGTGGTTGCTTACAGTAGAAGAATAAGCGCTTCCTGTTCTATGGGGGCGGGTGCTTACCTTGGCGGTTGCTTGCGTAGAAGAAGAAGCACTTCCTCTTCTACGGGGAAAAAAGATGGCGGCTGTTTACCGTAGTTGCGAGACCGAAACTTTATGAAAATGAATCTTAATATTAATCCATATATAAAGCGCACCGGGTTATAAGGCGCACTGTCAGCTTTTGAGAAAATTTGTGGTTTTTAGGTGCGCCTTATAGTGCGGAAAATACGGTAAGTAAAAAGGTTAATCAAAATAAGTATGTAAAAGTGGGTAAAAAGGTCAAATAAGCACCTGTTTGGGTTAAAAATATTTTTTGCAAGCCAGTAATTCTAGTCTGCAAATGATGTGTTGTTGTTGAGTGTCGGTGCTGTCTAGAGCTCGGCAGAGTAACCGTGTAATACTCTTCCATATCAGTAGGTGGCAGCAGGTAGCTAATTGCTTTGTAGATGTCGGGAACAGCGTGCAGGTAAAAAGGTGTCTAATGCTTAAACCAAAAATAAACAAAAGGTGAGTGCCGCTAAGAAAAGGCATTAAAGCTTAGGGAAGGCTATGCAGAACGAAACTAAAACTGAACTGGCTACAAGGTAAACAAAACCAGAATGCTGGACGACAGCAAAGACTTACTGTGGAGCAAAGACGGCGTCCACAAAGTACATCCGAACATGACATGACAATCAACAATGTCCCCGCAAAGAAGGATGAAAACAACTGAAATATTCTTGATTGCTAAAACAAAGTAGATATCGCTCAAAGGAAGACATGAAACTGCTACAGGAAAATACCAAAAAAAGAGAAAAAGCCACCAAAATAGGAGCACAAGACAAGAACTAAAACACTACACACAGAAAAACAGCAAAAAAACTCCACATAAGTGAGATGGTGATGTGACAGGTGGTGACAGTACACCTACTTTGAGACAAGAGCTATAGTGATGCATGCTTGGTTATGCTTTAAAGTCATATCCAACAATTGTGACAACCACTTTTTACTGTCAACTGAGTTTAGTTTTTTAATGATTTCTGCTGGTGGTGTGCCTCCGCATTTTTTCAACGCAAAAAATGTGCCTTGGCTCAAAAAGGTTGAAAAACACCGATTTAGAGGACTAAAATGAGAGTAAAACTCAAAAGCATGTATGTCAAAAGCAGTGTTGGGTTAGTTACTGAAAACCAGTAACTAGTTACAGTTACTAGTTACTTTATTTCAAAAGTAACTCAGTTATTAACTCAAGTTACTTACACCAAAAAGTAATGCGTTACTGTGAAAAGTAACTATTTAGTTACTTATTTTTTTTCTTCTTTTATTTTTAAAGCTCCCATTAATGCCCTTTTAGCCTTCATTTCAGTACTGTTATTGCACTGGAGAATAATACAATCTGTTGATCAACTTGACATGCATTTTTATTTTCCTTTTAACATAATGCAAAACAGTGCAACATAAAAAGGCATTTCTCCTTTCTTTAAACTTGGACCAATGACCATTAATAAAAAACAACTTAAAGTGCAACATAAGAAGGCACATCATCTTCCTTGAAACATAGGTAGTGAAATAAAGGCTGACATCTGGAGTGATGCTGCTGTCTTCCACACTTGGAGCCATGGATTGTAGAATCCTTGTTTTCAGTGGCAGGATCATTGACACAGATGGTGAAGTTTCAGTGCTCAGTAGAGATGGAACACTTTTGAGGGGTTTAAGCACCTAGAGGACCTCATCTGCCACTCTCACATCATCATCAGACAGGGTGACATTTGTCTTCAGGGTGTTGTGGGTCAATGCAGAGTATATAGCTGCCTGCTGCTCCAACATATCATAAGTGGAGTTCCACCTCGTTGGGACATCATGTATGAGCTTTATGAGTAGTCAGCTTTAGCATTTCTTGCTTTGTTTTAAGCAGATGAGCAGCTGTTGTGCTTGGGTGGAAGTAGGAAACCTCCTTCCTGATCCTCCCAAGGAGGCGCTCCATCCTATTGACTGAGATGTGATGCCAAATTCACTACATGTGCAAAGCACCTCTCTGTGGTCCCAGTCCTGCCTCATTCACTGTAATTCTTTGATTTTTGGCATTATCACGTGCGACTGGGATATCTTTATCTTCCATTCCTCCACTGCTTGTGTCAGTACCTGCGGCAAGGTGACTCTCGTAGAGGGGGCGCGTGTCGATCTTCTCATCTCCCAGTCTGCTGTGATGAAGTGAGCGCTTATTGTCAGGTTCAAATACAGGACATCTGTTACACAAGACAAAAGGCAAGGAATCAAACAGAGACAGAATTCAATTTGGACTCAATTGAGGAGAGACGGCTTCAACCTGTAACCTCTTACAGTGTCTTAGCACGCTCTGACGAAGAAGGTTCTCGTCTCCTCTTTTAATTCAGATGTTCCATGTTCACGCACCAACATATGTCACAATAGGAATGGGGAGGTATGTAAAACAGTCATTGTTTTTGGTCGCTTTGAAGTCCAAGAAGAGGACTTCTCGGGCTTGGCTCTTCCTGGATCCAGCTGGGGCAGGTGTTGGAGGACAATGGACAACCCCTCCCGTCTCCTGTCCACAGTGACTTCAAGAGGGCAGCGTGTCGTAAATAGCGTTGACCAAATAGTTGGAAGAGAGTTTGTGAATTACTTCAAAGAGAGTTCGTTTAACACTTCAAAGAGAGTTCCTCCAGGAGTTGAGCACATCCTGCCATCTGTCCGTGCTGAAAGCACAGTGGCATTTCACGAGCCTTCATCCTTTTGTTAGGCCTCGAAATACAGCATTCATAATACAACATTTCTTTTGTGATAACTTACAAACAATTATTCCAACACTTATAGTTCCCCATAAACGTCCACCCGTCTGTCATGAGCGCAACAGATGATGCTCGGGATAGTTCATCCACAACGTTTTTCTTCTCCTGCTCATAAAGATCTGACACAATCTTATCGCTGAAGTAGATGCGCGACGGGGTGTCGTAACGTGGCTCAAGCACGTTCAGCATGTATTTAAAACCCTCGTTTTGCACAACAAAGTCTGCACCTATAGACACACCGATTAAATGGCGCAGGGGCGTTCAAGCTCCTCTGTTACTCCGCTCGCCATGACCGCGCTGTGTGTGGACTAGAGATGCGCGGATAGGCAATTTATTTCATCCGCAACCGCGGCAGAAAGTCGTCAACCATCCGCCATCCACCCGATGTAACGTTTGATCAGAACTGCATCCGCCCGCGATCCGCCCGTTGTTATATATCTAATATTAATAAAAAAAAAAAAAAAGGGTGAAAACTACGCGAATTGCACCTTGTGCAGACAAGATTTTTCGATCGGACACGGAGGAATTAGCGATGTAAAAGACCACGTTGGGACAAAAAAACACAAGTCTAATGCCGTTGCTAGCGATACAAGTGGAAAACTTTCAACGTTTTTCGTCGCCCAAACAGATTCTTTGGATGTGATAAATGCCGAAGTTTTATTTACGGAGGCAATAATTGAGCATGGACTTCCAATCGCACTGGCTGATCACATGGGACAGTTAATAATGTAATGCAACCTTTAAAAATCATTACGCGGTGATCGCGATCCCAAAAATAAACTTTTCTTGCATGATAATGTCCAGAAAAATTCGCTTTATATTACTATAGAGTCCTTTTAACGAATGAGTTTGATGGTTTATCACAAACCTTAAATGAAAGAAGTCCTTTGTTCTCCTGCAGCATGGCCTTGCTTTGTGTTTGGTGCGCCATCCTGTCGGCTGTATTTCACAGCACGACATACTGTTAAAAGTGTTTATACTATTTATACTTTCAATTAACAAATTGAAGTCTTGTGAAAGGTTGACAGGATAACTGGCATTAACTGTCAAAATAATTTCAAACTATTGAAGTTAGCTTACAGAATAAACATGTCAATCAACCCATATGATTTTTGCTGTAATATTTTTGTTTTGAAAAGTCACTGTGACTGATAGAAAAGTGATGGTTTTAGCAACATTTTAACCTGTCTGAATGCTAATAATCATTTTGCGAGCAAGCAGGTAAGCTACGCGGGCGGAGCGCGCGGAGTGACCCATGTTACGAGCCCCCGGCCACGGGGGTGGCGGGCTGCGCGTGACGCCGGCCGCGGCGAAAGCGGACGAGGCGGGGTGTCGGTGCGGTGGACGCGGTAGTGACCCTGGACGTGCGTCGGGCCCTTCTCGCGGATCGCCTCAGCTACGGCTCCCGGTGGGGCCCTCTCGGGGGAAGGAGCCTCGGTCCCGGACCCCGGCGAGGCGTCCCTCCGCTCCGTAAAAGTGTCCATCTCTTTTTTTTTTTTCTTCTGTTGTGGCATATGCTGCAGGTGCCTGCTCGTTTTTCGTATGTGGGTAACAACATTTAACTATGTATATATATTTCCCAATTGGTTTAACTGCCACCCGCAAAAAAAAATAAAATAAAAAAAATATCTAATTAATCCGCCCGACCCGACCCGCGAGCGGATAAAATCTTATTTTTTTTAATTTCATCCGCCCGATCCGCGGATAATCCGCGGACTCCGCGGTTGTGTCCGCAAACCGCGCATCTCTAGTGTGGACTGAACGTGCCAACAACTTTTTTTTTTTTGATGAGGTGGCGACTTGCCGCCTTCCGCCCGAATGCAGCTGAGATAGGCTCAAGCACCCCCCGCAACCCCAAAAGGGACAAGCGGTAGAACATTGGATGGATGGATATCAAACCGCGGATCACGTGTGTGTCCCTCCCCTCCCCACACACGCCTCTTTTCTTCTCTCCGGCGTGTGACAGAGGAAGATTCAGAAGAACGACACCGCAGCGCTTGTTTCTAGTCGATACTAAAAAATAACGTAAAATAACACAGTAACGCATCATGTAGTAACGGTAACTGAGTTACTGGATATAAAAAATAACGCGTTAGATTACTCGTTACCGCCGAAACTAACGGCGTTACAGGCGTTAGTCCCAACACTGGTCAAAAGACAAGATCAATTTGTCAGGTGCAAACACTGTTGACATCTACTAATCAGACAAGAAGCAAGGAATGAATCAGAGACGGAGTTTAATTTAGCTCATGAGGAGACACGTGTTTTGGGCTGTACTCTAGTTACAGATCCAAACTACGTTCTAAAGAAAAGCCCGTGCGCCTCCTCCATTTATTAGGAAAATGGCCCTATTACATCACGGTGACTGAGGGAAGGGGGTAATCTCGACAACTCCAGTAAGACACAATATATGATAATACAAAAATGCAAATATGTTGACACTTGGTGATATCGCCCAGTCTCTTCTCTGCTTTGTCTGGTCTTGGAACCAAATATTCGGCCTTGGCTGCCAGCAGGCCGAGTCTGCACACAACACTGATAACGAGGCTAGCAATCTTTTGGATTGCTAGCTCTGCACAAATTGACAATACTTTATAGTATGGCCCTTAAGCATAAAGTTATGATGATAATATATACATAATTATTCTAACATTTCCCTCCTGTTTATCACATAACTTCCCCAGAATCTTCTTATCCCCAATAACTTCTTCTTCTTCTTACGATTTTCAGTTAATAGTTAATTTCTTTAGGGCCAAGTTATGTTTACACTCAGAGTTCAACATCATCATATTTTTATATATATATAGTCACCGTGATGTAATAGGGCCATTTTCCTAATAAATGGAGGAGGCGCACGGGCTTTTCTTTAGAACGTAGTTTGGATCTGTAACTAGAGTACAGCCCAAAACACGTGTCTCCTCATGAGCTAAATTGAACTCCGTCTCTGATTCATTCCTTGCTTCTTGTCTGATTAGTAGATGTCAACAGTGTTTGCACCTGACATCAAACCGATGTCCCAAAATGAGCACTTTTTCCGGAAAATTCCTCAAAAGCGCTCCGCTTGACTCCACCCCCTTGTCGTTCAGGTGGGTGAACTCCATGCAGCCCGCCCGGGTGACCCGCTGGGGCGGCATGATCTCCACGCCGGACGCCGTGCTGCAGGCCGTCATCAAGCGCTCGCTGAAGGACAGCGGCTGCCCGCTCTCCATCGTCAACGACCTGATCGAGAACGCCCACGAGCGCAACTGGCCGCAGGGCCTGGCCACGCTGGAGACGCGGCAGATGAACCGCCGCTACTACGAGAACTACGTGGCCAAGCGCATCCCGGGCAAGCAGGCGGTGGTGGTGATGGCGTGCGAGAACCAGCACATGGGCGAGGACATGATCCTGGAGCCCGGCCTGGTCATGATCTTTGCACACGGCGTGGAGGAGATCCTTTAACTCGCCTCCTCCTCCTCTTCATTCAAGGGAATACCGCCGCCTTAAAGCAAGGACCACATTGTTGCCGAGCAGCGTACGACTGACGGGAACCATGAGACATTTAGTGCATTACATCATTGATTGTTGCAACTCTACTTTCCTCCTCACGTTCTCTCACCATCCTTACAGAGCAGCCCTTTCTAAGAACCTCACTGGTGTACATGTTGTAAATACAAATACTATATTGAATCTTCATTTTCTGCTTCTATCGTCCATCCTCTGGCCCCGCGCTGTGACTATTCTGTGCCATTCTCCTCTTATTTATTATTGTATTTCTCTTGCCTTTTTTACCGTCACACTTTCAAAAAAAAAACTGCTTGAAATATTAAATTTGGCCTTTCTCGGTGCATTTGAAGTTAACATCCGTCGTGTCGTGTCGTTTCAGATGTGAAGTTGATGATTTAACACGCGTTTGCCTTTTTTTTTTTTCCTTCCGATGCGTTCCTTCTTGTGCGTTCATTCAGCTCTGATTGTTTACGTGTCTGGCAGCGGCGGAGATTGTAAAAAAGCCAGTAAACCTTTTTTTGAAGAAGTGAAGGGCTCGTCGCCATCAAACTGTACGGACTTAAATGTGCCCTTTTTTTTTTTAATTCTCTTTGCTAATGTTTTAGTTGGTTCTGTGTCTTTATGTATCACGTTGTACAGACAAGAATAAAACGTCAAAAGAATGTAGACGCTCACTAGATACTTGACAAAACCTCCTGTTATTTCTACGTCTTTGGCAAAATGTGGCGAAGGGGTCTTCAGCCTCCACGTTGTATTGATGTTATGTCGTTTTGTGTATGAAAGTTGGCTTCTTTTTACACTTCAATAACTTGAACTCAAGTTTAAGTAAGGGAAGTGCTTGTCGTGTGACGACCTAAGAATATGGCCGTGTGAGGTAAGCTGGCTCATTTCCAAAATGAAGTCTTTGTTGTCGTAATTATAAAAAATGTTTTAAGTGTTTTTATTACTCTGGGCATTAAAACAAATCTTAACACATTTTAGAGTGATTTAAAAAAAAAAAAAATTTAGTGTTTTTATTACTCAGGGTATTAACATTTATTTTTAATATTTTAGTGTTTTTATTACTCTGGGTATTAAAATTTATTTTTAATATTTTAGTGTTTTTATTACTCTGGGTATTAAAATGTATTTTTAATATTTTAGTGTTTTTATTACTCTGGGTATTAACATTTATTTTTAATATTTTAGTGTTTTTATTACTCTGGGTATTAAAATGTATTTTTTAATATTTTAGTGTTTTTATTACTCTGTGTATTAAAATGTATTTTTTAATATTTTAGTGTTTTTATTACTCTGTGTATTAAAATTGATTTTTAAGTTTTTGTTTATGCCCAGAGTAATAAAAACACTAAAAAAAAAAATCACTCTAAAATGTATTTTTAAGATTTGTTTTAGAGTGGACAATGTGTGTTAAAAGCTTAATTATTGAAAGCATTTAAAAACAACTAAATTTTGTGAAAAAAAGATAACATTTAATGTACTATTTATCTTAAAGATTCCTTTGAGCGTTTTGTTTTACTTTGGCCATTAAAAAACCCTCTAAAAATAAACATTTTCAATGAGTCCAGTAGAGTGAACAACGTGTTAGAAATGTAATTGATAAAATACATATTTTAAGAAAAAACTAAACAAATAGCATACTATTTAAAAAAATATATATATATTTCATGTACCAATCATAACTTTAGTAAAGATTTTTTTTTGTTTTTATTACGCTGGGATTTTAAAACAAATGTAAAAATTACATGTTTCAATGAGTCCAGTAGAAAGAACGTGTTAGAAGTTTATTTTGATAAAATGCATATTTTAAGAAAAAACTAAACAAATAGCATACTATTTAAAAAAAAAAAAAAAAAACCCAAAAAAAATAAAAAATATTTGATGTAATAATCATAACCTAGGTAAAGATTTTGTTTTTATTTTTAAAATTACATGTTTCAATGAGTCCAGTAGAAAGAACGTGTTAGATGTTTCTTTTGATAAAATACATATTTGAAGAAAAAACTAAACAAATAGCATACTATTTAAAAAAAAAAAAAAAAGATACAATATTTGATGTAATAATCATAACCTAGGTAAATATTTAGTTTTTATTTTTAAAATTACATGTTTCAATGAGTCCAGTAGAAAGAACGTGTTAGAAGTTTTTTTTTTTAAAATACATATTTTAAGAAAAAACAAACAAATAGCATACTTAAAAAAAATATTTGATGTAATAATCATAACCTGGGTAAAGATTTTGTGTTTTTATTTTATTTTTTTATTATTAAAAATTACATGTTTCAATGAGTCCAGTAGAAGGAACAATGTGTTAGAAGTTTAATTTGATAAAATACATATTTGAAGAAAAAACGAAACAAATAGCATACTATTTTTTTAAAGATAAAATATTTGATGTAATAATCATAACCTTGATAAAGATTTTGTTTTTATTTTAGAAAAATTTAAAAATTACATGTTTCAATGAGTCCAGTAGAAAGAATAACGTGTTAGAAGTTTATTTTGATAAAATACATATTTTAAGAAAAAACAAAACAAATAGCATATTATTTAAAAACAAAAAAAAGGATCAAATATTCGATGTAATAATCATAACCCAGGTAAAGATTTTGTTTGTGTTTTTATTTTAAATATGTTTTTAAAATTATGTTTCAATGAGCAGTCGAAAGAACGTGAAACATATTTTAAGAACAAACGAAACAAATAGCATACTATTTAAAAAATTAAAAAATATAAAATATTTGATGTAATAATCATAACCTAGGTGAAGATTTAGTTTGTGTTTTTATTTTATTTTTTTAAATGTAATTACATGTTCCAATGAGTCCAGTAGAAAGAACAATGTGTTAGAAGTTTATTTTGATAAAATACATATTTTAAGAAAAGATGAAACAAATAGCATACTATTTTAAAAACAAACAAAAAAAAAGATAAAATATTTGATGTAATAATCATAACCTAGGTAAAGATTTTGTTTGTGTTTTTAATTTTTTTAAAATCTAAAAATGACATGTTTCAATGAGTCCAGTAGAGTGGACAACAACATGTGTTGGAAGTTTATTTTGATGAAAAACATATTTTAAGAACAAACGAAACAAATAGCATACTATTTAAAAAAAAAAAAAAAAAAAAAAGAAATATTTGATGTAATAATCATAACCTAGGTAAATATTTTGTTTGTGTTTTTTTTTTAATTTAAATTACATGTTCCAATGAGTCCAGTAGAAAAAACAATGTTAGAAGTTTATTTTGATAAAATACATATTTTAAGAAAATATGAAACAAATAGCATACTATTAAAAAAAAAAAAAAAAAAAAAAAAAGATAAAATATTTGATGTAATAATCATAACCTAGGTAAAGATTTTGTTTGTGTTTTTAATTTTAAAAAAATCTAAAAATGACATGTTTCAATGAGTCCAGTAGAGTGGACAACGACATGTGTTGGAAGTTTATTTTGATAAAATATATATTTTAAGAAAAAACGAAACAAATAGCATATTATTAAAAAAAAAAAAAAAAAAATAGATAAAATATTTGATGTAATAATCATAAGCTAGGTAATTATTTTGTTTGTGTTTTTATTTTTATTTTTTAATAAAAAAATGACATGTTTCAATGAGTCCAGTAGAAAGAACAACGTGTTAGAAGTCTATTTTGATAAAACACATATTTTAAGAAAAAACGAAACAAATAGCATACTATTTTACAAAAAAAGATAAAATATTTGATGTAATAATCATAACCTAGGTAAAGATTTTGTTTGTTTTTATTTAAAAAAAATGTTTTAATTATATGTTTCAATGAGTCCAGTAGAAAGAACAACGTGTTAGAAGTCTATTTTGATAAAATACATATTTTAAGAAAAAACGAAACAAATAGCATACTATTTTACAAAAAAAGATAAAATATTTGATGTAATAATCATAACCTAGGTAAAGATTTTGTTTGTTTTTATTTTTATTTTTTTTAAATTATATGTTTCAATGAGTCCAGTAGAAAGAACAATGTGTTAGAAGTTTATTTTGATAAAATACATATTTTAAGAAAAAATGAAACAAATAGCATACTATTTTAAAAACAAACCAAAAAAAAGATAAAATATTTGATGTAATAATCATAACCTAGGTAAAGATTTTGTTTGTGTTTTTAATTTTTAAAAAATCTAAAAATGACATGTTTCAATGAGTCCAGTAGAGTGAACAACAACATGGTTGGAAGTTTATTTTGATAAAATACATATTTTAAGAAAAAACGAAACAAATAGCACATTATTAAAAAAAAAAAAAAAAAAAAAAAAAGATAAAATATTTGATATAATAATCATAACCTAGGTAATTATTTTGTTTGTGTTTTTATTTTTATTTTTTAATAAAAAAATGAGTTTCAATGAGTCCAGTAGAAAGAACAACGTGTTAGAAGTTTATTTTGATAAAATACATATTTTAAGAAAAAACGAAAACAAATAGCATACTATTTTACAAAAAAAGATAAAATATTTGATGAAATAATCATAACCTTTGTAAAGATTTAGTTTGTGTTTTTATTTAAAAAAAATATTTAAATGACTTATTTCAATGAGTCCAGTAGAGTGGACAACAACATGTGTTGTAAGTTTATTTTGATGATATATTTTAAGAAAAAAACTAAACAAATAGCATACTATTGTGTGAAAAAGATAAAATATTTGATATAAAAATTATCATAATCTCGATAAAGATGTGTTTGTGTTTTTATTAAAATGACATTTTTCAAATAGTACAGTAGCGGACAAGTGCGTTAGAAGTTTAATTAACGAAATACATTTTTATGGAGAAAAAAATTAATAACATACTATTTTGTAAAAGAAAAAAGGTCAAATATATTTTCAATAGTATTTAACAGCGTGTTAACATGATCAACAATACAGATTTGTCCCAATCTACGAGCTGACTCCGTGCAAAAAGCGATGTTACGAGCCTCCCCGCCGCTAGATGGCGTAGCGCATGTCACAGTCAACCCACTAACATCCGACCACAACATCCGGTCTTACTCGCCAGCTTGTTAGCTAATTGCTAGCAAGTCATAACTTTGTTTTTTCACCCGTGGAAGGAAAGGAAGTGAGTGTGAAATACTCAAGTAATGACATTCATTAAGTTAAAGAAAGAAATGAGAAAAGAGTGTTTAGCTGGCTAACTTGGTGAAGCAGTTGGACCGTATCACTGAAGTAAGAATGAGTCACCAAGGACGTCAAAATAATATCCACCCGGCGGACATTTATCCATGAAAATATGGAGAAGCTGTTCGGAAGAGATACCATGGTACGTAAGTAACAATAGCGCCATTATTATTACTTAGAGTGTTACTTCAGCAAACTAATGTAGTTGTTTGTACTTCAGTCTATTGTATTGTTTTTAATTATACAATAGTTGTTATCTAAAAGGGTTTCAAAAGTCATGCTACTTGTGAAAATTGTGCTGTTTTCTTTTATTTTGCATCACAGAACCAATTAAACGTGTACCCCCGTAACTTTCCCTACTATAATAGTTCTTCAATTATTATTATTAATAATAAAATATGTTAGTTGGGTCACAATAGCAATGGCAAACACTAATAAAAAGTGCACTGCAAAAGGTCAGTGTTCAAAAACAAGAAAAAAAAATTAGGGGTATTTTATTTGAACTAAGCAAAATTGGACTCGGACATGGGAGGAGTTCGGTGAGGCCATGGAAAACGACTTCCGGACGGCTTCGAAGCAATTCTGGTCCAGGAAGGGGAAGCAGTGCACTACCAACACCGTGTATGGTGAGGATGGTGTTCTGCTGACCTCGGCGGATGTTGTGGATCGGTGGAGGGAATACTTCGAAGACCTCCTCAATCCCACCAACACGTCTTCCTATGAGGAAGCAGTGCCTGGGGAGTCTGTGGTGGGCTCTCCTATTTCTGGGGCTGAGGTTGCTGAGGTAGTTAAAAAGCTCCTCGGTGGCAAGGCCCCGGGGGTAGATGAGATCCGCCCGGAGTTCCTTAAGGCTCTGGATGCTGTGGGGCTGTCTTGGTTGACAAGACTCTGCAGCATCGCGTGGACATCGGGGGCGGTACCTCTGGATTGGCAGACCGGGGTGGTGGTTCCTCTCTTTAAGAAGGGGAACCGGAGGGTATGTTCTAACTATCGTGGGATCACACTCCTCAGCCTTCCCGGTAAGGTCTATTCAGGTGTACTGGAGAGGAGGCTACGCCGGATAGTCGAACCTCGGATTCAGGAGGAACAGTGTGGTTTTCGTCCTGGTCGTGGAACTGTGGACCAGCTCTATACTCTCGGCAGGGTCCTTGAGGGTGCATGGGAGTTTGCCCAACCAGTCTACATGTGCTTTGTGGACTTGGAGAAGGCATTCGACCGTGTCCCTCGGGAAGTCCTGTGGGGAGTGCTCAGAGAGTATGGGGTATCGGACTGTCTGATTGTGGCAGTCTGCTCCCTGTATGATCAGTGCCAGAGCTTGGTCCGCATTGCCGGCAGTAAGTCGGACACGTTTCCAGTGAGGGTTGGACTCCGCCAAGGCTGCCCTTTGTCACCCATTCTGTTCATAACTTTTATGGACAGAATTTCTAGGCGCAGTCAAGGCGTTGAGGGGATCTGGTTTGGTGACTGCAGGATTAGGTCTCTGCTTTTTGCAGATGATGTGGTCCTGATGGCTTCATCTGGCCAGGATCTTCAGCTCTCACTGGATCGGTTCGCAGCTGAGTGCTTCAGCAACTGGGATGAGAATCAGCACCTCCAAGTCCGAGTCCATGGTTCTCGCCCGGAAAAGGG
>NC_084548.2:71980000-72107500 GCF_033978685.3 Nerophis lumbriciformis
TATATATATATATATATATATATATATATATATATATATATATATATGTATGAAATACTTCACTTGGTGAATTCTAGCTGTCAATATGCTCCTCCCCTCTTAACCACGCCCCCAACCACGCCCCGCCCCACCCTGACCACGCCCCCCACCCCCCACCTCCTGAAATCGGAGGTTTCAAGGTTGGCAAGTATGAGTTACGATATCATACATTGGTCATAATTTAAATCATCATATGTCCAGGGACGTATTTCCTGACTTTATGAATATAATAAGAATTTTAAAGACGATAAATAATATTTAAAGTTCAAGTTAAAGTACCCATGATTGTCTCACACACACACACACACACTAGGTGTGGCGAAATTATTCTCTGCATTTGACCCATCACCCTTGATCACCCCCTGGGAGGTGAGGGGAGCAGTGAGCAGCAGCGGTGGCCACGCCCTGGAATAATTTTTGGTGGTTTAACCCCCAATTCCAAGCCTTGATGCTGAGTGCCAAGCAGGGAGGTAATGGGTCCCATTTTTATAGTTGATGTAATCATAGTAGTATCGACTAGATACGCTCCTGTACTTGGTATCATTACAGTGGATGTCAGGTGCAGATCCACCCCATGGCGTTTGTTTACATTGTGACGCCGGTGAGCTATTGTATCCTCCTACGGTGTGTAGTGAAGCATGTTTAGCTATTCCTCGTCCTCCAGTGATAATGATACTTGTAAGAAGCTTACTTTATTTGTCGCCATGGAGGCGAGGATTAGTGATTTAGAAGAAGCTAAAACACTGCAGACTGCGGATGGACATTAGCTACTAACTACTAGAGATGCGCGGTTTGCGGGCACAACCGCGGAGTCCGCGGATTATCCGCGGATCGGGCGGATGAAATAAAAAAAAATTAGATTTTATCCGCGGGTCGGGTCGGGTCGGGCGGTTGAAATAAAAAAAAAATTAGATTTTTAATAGATTCAGGCGGGTGGCAGTTAAACCAATTGGGAAATATATATACATAGTTAAATGTTGTTACCCACATACGAAAAACGAGCAGGCACCTGCTGCATATGCCACAACAGAAAAAAAGAAAAAAAAGAGATGGACACTTTTACGGAGCGGAGAAGGCCCCCGACGCCTCGCCGGGGTCCGGGACCGAGGCCCCTTCCCCCGAGAGGGCCCCACCGGGAGCCGTAGCTGAGGCGATCCGCGAGAAGGGCCCGACGCACGTCCAGGGTCACCACTGCACCGACACCCCGCCTCGTCCGCCTTCGCCGCGGCCGGCGTCACGCGCAGCAGGTAAGCAGCTTACCTGCCCGCCACCCCCGTGGCCGGGGGCTCATAACAGGGGTCACTCCGCGCGCTCCGCCCGCGCAGCTTACCTGCCCGCCACCCCTGTTGCCGGGGGCGCGTAACAGGGGTCACTCCGCGCGCAGTGCGCTCACGAAAGGGGTGGGGCTCACCCTGGTTGATATAGACAGCAGCTAGGACGGTGGCCATGGAAGTCGGAACCCGCTAAGGAGTGTGTAACAACCCACCTGCCGAATCAACTAGCCCTGAAAATGGATGGCGCTGGAGCGTCGGGCCCATATACCCGGCCGTCGCCGGCAGCGAGACGCGCTTGGAGGTGCGCTCAGCGCGGCTCCCATATGATTGCGCACTGGTGTGCGTCTGGGTCGTGACAGCGTGGCACGCGAATGTCTGTACTGCATTGGATCAGTCTCCTTTCTTTA
Organism: Nerophis lumbriciformis; assembly: GCF_033978685.3. NCBI lineage: Eukaryota > Metazoa > Chordata > Actinopteri > Syngnathiformes > Syngnathidae > Nerophis > Nerophis lumbriciformis. The sequence continues at coordinate 71,981,721 of NC_084548.2, forward strand.
ACAGGCAAAAGCTTTATAACCTCACTAATGCCTTGCATCGTCTATATTAGATATATAACAACGGGCGGGTGCGGGCGGATGGCGGGCGGATGCGGTTCTGATCAAATGTTAGATCGGGTGGATTGCGGATGGTTGACGACTTTCTGATGCGGTTGCGGATGAAATAATTGCCTATCCGCGCATCTCTACTAACTACACTTTTTCCTGAGGGTGTTTCAGTGCTATAACTTCACCTTTATCGTCAGTTTTTAAGCCAAAATGCGTCCGTTCTCCCTTTTCTGTCTACACACTGTGTCTGCTTGTAAGTACTCCGTGTGTGTGCGCGCTGCCGAACATGCTCCTCTGCTCGTAAAACCAGCAAATGGATGGATGGAGTATATATTACATACTGTATGTTTTAGTACACAACTTCAAACGATGATTAAAAAGAGTATAAAAAAGTTTCACTCGGAGAAGGGGGGGAGGGGGGGGGCTTGAATTGTCATTCTTCCCAGGGCCCCAGTTTAGTTAGGGGCGGCCCTGTATGTCTGTTTAGACATGCCTGTGACATTTCAGCTGAATCTCGCCCCCCTTTTTCCACGGTGAAAAGCACATTTTCATGACAGTTGGGAGTTTTCTGCTATTTATTTATTTTTTTCCTCCAAGTTTGGACAAAATCGGTCGGCTCTTCTCCTCCAGGGAAAAGTGGCACGAGTAAAAATAAACACAGCAAACTTGCGTGAAACCAAATGAAGTTGTGAGCTATCTCACCCACCCCCTTCTCTCTCTCTCTCTCTCTCTCTCTCTCTCTCTCTCTCTCTCTCTCTCTCTCTCTCTCTCTCGTGTGCAGATGCATCAGCGGGCGGCGACAGAAGGAGGAACCGAGGCGGCGCCTGCTCACTCGGCCACAGCTGTCACTCTCAGCTCGACCGGCTCCGCTTCTCCCCCCCGTTCCACCTCCTCCCTGCCGGGGGAAGCGAGAGGACTCTCCCGGTGCCCTGCAGAGCGACGGTAAGAGAAAGCGACGTGTCCGCCAAGCACGTCGAAGGGACTTCAATGCCTTTTGTTGTGTTTTTGCTCTCCTTCCTGATTGACTTCCCCCGGTGGTGTTTGCAGAGCGTGCATGTTCCAGCCAGCCAGACAGCGCTCTTATTAAGTTACAAGTACCCAACCGGTCTGGACTATTTAGAGAGGACGGCAGTTTTTAGCAACACCTTACACTATGACACCTCATTCACACTCAATTTGGAATACTCATATCACGGATCAACTGCAGAAAGTGCCGGGCAAGCGAATGCAGTTTTAACGGGAATGTTAATAGACGTTTTAAAATGTAAAATATGCATAAGTGCATCCTTACCTTGTACTAGGGTTGTCTTGATGGTACCGGTACCAGCATTTTAATTGTTTTTGTCCTGTCCAGATTCTCAGAGAAGTCATATAGTTGTAGATGCAGTGTAGAATACTTCTCTTGTTGCCTTATTTGTATTTGGCTTTATTAAATGTATTTATATTATCATTTGGTGCAGCCGGGCCGGAGCAGGAGGGGATAGAAAGAGGGGAAAAAAAGAAGACAGAGGGGGAAATTGTGGGGACAAGACGGGGATAAGACAGAGAGTTAAAAACACTAACAACAATAGAGCAACATCAGCAAATAGGATAAGTACAAATATGATGGTAAAAGTGATAGAAAAGAAGCAGTTAGCGAAATAAATAATAATACAGAAATGACAATGAGCATTATTACACTACAAATGGATCAACACAAATACCAATAGAAATAGCGCTATTGATAAAGAACAATAGCAATAATTGACCTCTATTATCAACAATAGAGTTGTTCAAATGCAACAATACATATACGTAATTGTCATGTCTGTGTGATCATGTTTTGTTTTAGTCATGTTCGGTTTTGTTTTTGGACTTTTTGTGCACTATTGTTAGCAACCATTAGTTTTCACCTGTCACGTCACGCACCTGTTTCACGTTTTTGAGTCACGCACCTGCTTTCACTAATCGTGTCTATAGTATTTAAGTTCATTGTCTTCGGTTCGTCGTTCTGGCGACATCCCGCATTCATACCCCTGTCACACTCTGCGCACTTCATGCCATGTCCAAAGTAAGTTTTTTTTCTATTAATGCCACAGTTAGTGTTTTTGTTTAATTGTTCACAGTTTTTTTTTAGTCTTTTTGTTTCGTTAGTCAAGTTTGCACATCCGCCTTGAGCGCGCTTTTTGTTCCTTTGAGTGTTATAAATAAATATGTATTTACCTCATACTTGCCAACCCTCCCCGGATTTTCCGGGAGACTCCCGAAATTCAGCGCCTCTCCCGAAAACCTCCTGGGACAAATTTTCTCCCGAAATTCAGGCCCACAACATAAACAGCATACCTGCCCAAATAACGTTATAACTGTAGAATGATGGAGGGCGAGTTCTTGGTTTCTTATGTGGGTTTATTGTTAGGCAGTTTCATTAACGTCCTCCCGGCGCGGTAACAACACACAACAACAGCAGTCACGTTTTTTGTATACCGTAAAGCAGTTCGTCTGCCGTAAACAGCAATGTTGTGACACTCTTAAACAGGACAATACTGCCATCTAGTGCATTTGATGAAAGCACTTTTGTGCGTGCCACACAGCAATGCATCATCATGTTCAGCATGGTTCGAAAAATAGTGACAGAGAATAGAACAAGGATGGACACTCAACAATGAGTAGATGAGTGTTATGTGTGTGTATATGTGTAAATAAATGAACACTGAAATTCAAGTATTTCTCTTATATAGTTAGAATTGACTGAAAGTCAAGTATTTCTTATATATACAGTATATATATATATATATATATATATATATATATATATATATATATATATATATATATATATATATATATGTATGTGTGGGGAAAAAAAATCACAAGACTATTTCATCTCTACAGGCCTGTTTCATGAGGGGGGTTCCCTCAATCATCAGGAGATTTTAATGGGAGCATTCACATACCATGGATTATATATATATATATATATATATATATATGAAATACTTGACTTGGTGAATTCTAGCTGTAAATATACTCCTCCCCTCTTAACCACGCCCCCCCTCCTCCCCCAACCTCCCGAAATCGGAGGTCTCAAGGTTGGCAAGTATGATTTACCTTCACGCCATGACCAGTCCAGCTTTACTTGCATCTCGGGAAAACAAACACACCATAGTCCACATCATGACAGTAATGATAACTAGAGATACAAAAGAATGCAGAAAAATGGAGGGGAAGAAAGATGTATTTCGATACCTTTCGATACTGTTCTAAATAAAGGAGACCACAAAAAAATGTCATTATTGGCTTTATTTGAACAAAAAAATCTTAGTGTACGTGAAACATATGTTTATTATTGTAATTTAGTCCTTAAATAAAATAGTGAACATGCGAGACAACTTGTCCTTTAGTAGTAAGTAAACAAACAAAGACTCGCTCATTATCTATGTCTGCCAGCAAACAGCCTACAGTGTTTGTTGTTGGGGCTGGGTGGAAGCTGTTTAGATTATTAAAATTTAATTTTGATTAAATATTTTGAGATTATTGCTTAGTTAAGTATATATACTATGTTATTTTTGGCACAAAATTGTGATCTAGCCTTTAGCATTTATTGTTTACAAAATATTGCAGTTTGATATCAACATACACTATATTGCCAAAAGTATTTGGCCACCTGCCTTGACTCACTTGAAGTGCCATCCCGGTACCGGTACCAAAATGTATTTTGATACTTCTTTAAATAAAGGGCACCACAAAAATGGCATTATTTGAACAAAAAATCTTAGGGTACAAACTCCTGGGGTCAAAAAGTACCACAGAGTAAGTGTAGAAAAAAAAAACTGTCATTTTTTAAAATTGTTTGCAACCAAAAACTACAATTAATCGATAAAAGTCGATATATCCCCCAGTAGTAACGGGTACCGAATTCGGTACCTTTATAAGTACCGACCAAACTCCGTCGGTACTACCGGGTAGCAATTCACGTAAAATTAAACAGACACCACCATATTTTGATACCTTTAACAACTCAAAGGCATATTTGTAGCAGACTACCTCTAATGTTGTCATTTTTAGAAAACACTCAAAAGTAAGGCTCCACTTTTCATAATATACTAGCCTGATGCCAATTTACATGCTACTGATTAACATTAGCAATTTTACATGGCATATTTTACTCCTATAAATTTGGTAATGAAAACTACAACTAAGACGCACGCTACAATTAAACAGCCATGTGTAAAAAGTACGCTACTTACAGTATGAACACTTTGGAGTAAGGTTCTCCCAACACCAATATTTTGGTACCGGTACCACAATGTATCTTGAAACTTTTCGATATTTTTCTAAATAAAGGGGACCACAAAAAATGGCATTAGTGGCTATATTTTAACAAAACGTCTTCCGGTACATTATTAAACATATGTTTATTATTGTAATTTAGTCCTTAAATAAAATAGTGAACATACGAGACAACTTGTCTTTTAGTAGTAAGTAAACAAACAAAGACTCCTAATTAGTCTATGCAGTAACATATTGTGTCATTTATACATCTATTATTTTGTACACATTGGACAAGAGTGGAGAGTGTTTTACATTTTTTTCCTCATCATGCACCCTCATGGATTTAAATGAGTGTATTTAAAAACATATTTTGCATTTTGCCATTTTTTTTTTTTGCACCATGACTAGGGAAGGTTGTTTGGATTGTGTCTAGGGTTGTCCCGATATCAATAGTTTGGTAATAGTACTAGTACCAAAATGTATTTCGATACTTTTCTTAAAAAAGCGACCACAAAAAATGTCATTATTGTCTTTATTGTAACAACAAATGTTAGTGTAGATGAAACGTATGTTTATTATTGTCATTTAGTCCTTAAATAAAATAGTGAACATACTAGACAACTTGTCTTTTAGTAGTAAGTAAACAAACAAAGACTCCTAATTAGTCTATGCAGTAACATATTGTGTCATTTATACACCTATTATTTTGTACACATTAAGAGGGACAAACTGTAAAATGCATTATTAATCTACTTGTTTATTTACTGTTAATATCTGCTTATTTTCTGTTTCAACATGTTCTATCTACACTTCTGTTAAAATGTAATAATCACTTATTCTTCTCTTCTTTGATACTTTACATTAGTTTTGGATGATACCACACATTTAGGTATCGATCCCATACCAAGTAGTTACAGGATCATACATTGGTTATATTCAAAGTCCTCATGTGTCCAGGGACGTATTTACTGACTTTATAAACATAATACGAATTTTAAAAGAAAAGATTTTGTGATGATAAAAAATATCGATGTACTCGTCTGTACTTGGTATCATTACAGTGGATCCACCCATGGCGTTTGTTTACATTGTGACGCCGGTGAGCTATTGTATCCTCCTACGGTGTGTAGTGAAGCATGTTTAGCTATTTCTTGTCCTCCAGTGATAATGATACTTGTAAGAATCGTACTTTATTTGAGGATTAGTGATTTAGAAGTAGCTAAAACACTGCAGACTGTGGATGGACGTTAGCCGCTAACTAGCTAGCCATGTAACGTAGGATTTTTTTGTTAAAATAAAACCAATAATGACATTTTTTGTGGTCCCCTTTATTTAGATAAGTATCGAAATACATTTTGATATTGGTATTGACACAACCCTAGTTGTGGGTAATACTGCAAATGTGGGTATCAATCTGATACCAAGTGATACTTCACATCTTCACAATCATTGAATGATTACATTTTAGTTCACAATAATAATAAGATAAAAACACAACATTTAATAATATTAATTCAATATTTAAATGATTTAAATCATTTGGGTTTTATCCTTAAAGCCTTCCCGTGTCCAGGGACTCATTTCCTGAGTTTGTAAACAATAACAAAAAACGACAATAGGTATTTTCATTAAAAAAATGGTTTCTCTAACCTCTGTGGTATCGACCATACACTGACTTGGTATCGTTATTGTCTATCGTGCCATCTCTGTTTACATTCAAGAGCTTTAGCTTATAGCGGTTAGCGTAGCATGTTTATCTCGGTCTTCCAGTGGAAATAATACTTATAAGAAACATAGTTTACTGGCCACCACGGAGACCGGGATTAATGATTTAGAAGAAACTAAAACCCTGGAGGGACGTTAGCCGCGAGCTAGTTAGCAAGAATGCTACAGTGCGTTTGTTCGTTTGTTGCCGTCAAATTTGCGGACACAGCTAGAATGTGTCTTCATCATGCATTATCACGATATAGCGATAGTATTAAAATCTCTATCGTTGGCCAATTTTATAGGATTGATATTGTATATTTTCGATATTGTGTAATCCTACGATGATAATAACTGTGTTATATCTCCATTTCTCACTTGCAAGTATCACATAATAGACGTTAGGTGGCAGTAATGTGTTGCCTAGTCAGGGAGTAGTTTTTGCAATTAAGTGGACAATTGTTGTCCCTTGCTGCGCCCTACAAAGTGTTTGTACTGTAAGTCTTGTAGAATAGAATAGAATGGACTTTATTGTCATTATATTTGCATATAACGAGATTAAGGACTCCAATTTAAGGTGCGGTAGTGGGAACAAATATGGGGTAGAAATAAATTAAGTTACACAACGGGTAATAAAGAAAAAACTAACAATTGAAATACTATCCAATAAAAATAATAAGCAATCCTGTACAATATACACAACACTATAGAAATACAAAATACTGTACAATATACAGAACAAGACAAGAGTACCGGAGTAATAAATAACAATCAGTGTCTATTGCACAGTAGGGTATTAGGGTAGGATATTGTATAGGGGTGAATTATTATTATAAGTTAGAGTTCAAGATGGTGACAGCTCTGGGAAAGAAGCTGTTTCTGAGTCTGTTTGTTCTGGCTCTGATGCACCTATAGCGCCTGGCCGATGATAGCAGGTGGAAGCCAGGGTGTGTGCTGTCCTTGGTGATGCTTTTTGCTCTGTTGAGGCAGCGGGAGTTGTGTAAATCCTTCAGGGAGGGGAGGGGGCAGCCGATGATTTTTTTGTGCAGACTTTATGACCCTCTGAATCGCCTGTTTGTCTGCTTCAGTGCAGCTGGCGTACCACACTGTTATGCAGTACGTCAGCAGGCTCTCGGCAGCCGAGCGATAGAAGGTCACCATCAGCTGCCTCTCCAGTCTGTTCTTCCTCAGCACCCTCAGGAGTACTTCTTTGTATTGTAGTAAAAAGTAATGTTGAGTACATTGTATTGTAGTAGAAAGTTTTGTTGAGTACATTGTATTGTAGTTGAAAGTTTTGTTGAGTATTTTGTATTGTAGCAGGAAGTAAGGTTATCGTAAGGTATAGTAGTAGAAAGTAATGTTGAGTACTTTGTATTGTAGTAGAAAGTAATGTTGAGTACTTTGTATTGTAGTAGAAAGTAATGTTGAGTAATTTGTATTGTAGTAGAAAGTAATGTTGAGTAATTTGTATTGTAGTAGGAAGTATTGTTGAGTACATTGTATTAGAGAAAAAAGTAATGTTGAGCACATCGTATTGTAGTAGGAAGTAAGGTTAAGTACTTTGTTTTGTAGTAGAAAGTAATGTTGAGTACCTTGTATTGTAGTAGGAAGTAAGGTTAAGTACTTTGTTTTGTAGTAGAAAGTAATGTTGAGTACCTTGTATTGTAGTAGAAAGTAATGTTGAGTACTTTGTATTGTAGTAGAAAGTAATGTTGAGTACTTTGTATTGTAGTAGAAAGTAATGTTGAGTACATTGTATTGTAGTAGAAAGTTTTGGTGAGTACTTTGTATTGTAGTAGAAAGTAAGGTTAAGTACTTTGTATAGTAGTAGAAAGTCATGTTGAGTACTTTGTATTGTAGTAGAAAGTAACGTTGAGTAATTTGTATTGTAGTAGAAAGTAATGTTGAGTACTTTGTATTGTAGTAGAAAGTAATGTTGAGTACTTTGTATTGTAGTAGAAAGTAATGTTGAGTAATTTGTATTGTAGTAGAAAGTAATGTTGAGTAATTTGTATTGTAGTAGGAAGTATTGTTGAGTACATTGTATTAGAGAAAAAAGTAATGTTGAGTACATCGTATTGTAGTAGAAAGTAATGTTGAGTACTTGGTATAGTAGTAAAAAGTGATGTTGAGTACATTGTATTGTAGTAGAAAGTTTTGTTGAGTACATTGTATTGTAGTAGAAAGTTTTGTTGAGTACTTTGTATTGTAGTAGAAAGTAAGGTTAAGTACTTTGTAGTAAGGTTAAGTACTTTGTATAGTAGTAAAAAGTGATGTTGAGTACATTGTATTGTAGTAGAAAGTAATGTTGAGTACATTGTATTGTAGTAGAAAGTTTTGTTGAGTACTTTGTATTGTAGTAGGAAGTAAGGTTAAGTACTTTGTTTTGTAGTAGAAAGTAATGTTGAGTACTTTGTATTGTAGTAGAAAGTAAGGTTAAGTACTTTGTTTTGTAGTAAAAAGTAATGTTGAGTACTTTGTATTGTAGTAGAAAGTAATGTTGAGTAATTTGTATTGTAGTAGGAAGTATTGTTGAGTACATTGTATTAGAGAAAAAAGTAATGTTGAGTACATCATATTGTAGTAGAAAGTAATGTTGAGTACTTTGTATAGTAGTAAAAAGTGATGTTGAGTACATTGTATTGTAGTAGAAAGTTTTGTTGCGTACATTGTATTGTAGTAGAAAGTTTTGTTGAGTACTTTGTATTGTAGTAGAAAGTAAGGTTAAGTACTTTGTATAGTAGTAGAAAGTAATGTTGAATACTTTGTATTGTAGTAGAAAGTAATGTTGAGTAATTTGTATTGTAGTAGGAAGTATTGTTGAGTACATTGTATTAGAGAAAAAAGTAATGTTGAGTACATTGTATTGTAGTAGAAAGTAATGTTGAGTACTTTGTATAGTAGTAGAAAGTAACGTTGAGTACTTTGTATAGTAGTAAGTAACGTTGAGTACTTTGTACAGTAGTAGAAAGTAATGTTGAGTACTTTGTATTCGAGTAGAAAGTAACATGGAGTACTCTGTGTAGTAGTAGAAAGTAACGCTGAGTACTTTGTATAGTAGTAGATAGTAACATTGAGTACTTTGTATAGTAGCAGATAGTAACATTGAGTACTTTGTATAGTAGTAGATAGTAACGCTGAGTACTTTGTATAGTAGTAGATAGTAACATTGAGTACTTTGTATAGTAGTAGATAGTAATATTGAGTACTTTGTATAGTAGTAGAAAGTAATGTTGAGTACTTTGTATAGTAGTAAAAAGTAATGTTGAGTACATCGTATTGTAGTAGAAAGTAATGTTGAGTACATCGTATTGTAGTAAAAAGTAATGTTGAGTACATTGTATTGTAGTAGAAAGTTTTGTTGAGTACTTTGTATAGTAGTAGTAAGTAATGTTGAGTACATTGTACTGTAGTAGAAAGTTTTGTTGCGTACATTGTATTGTAGTAGAAAGTTTTGTTGAGTACTTTGTATTGTAGTAGAAAGTAATGTTGAATACTTTGTATTGTAGTAGAAAGTAATGTTGAGTAATTTGTATTGTAGTAGGAAGTATTGTTGAGTACATTGTATTAGAGAAAAAAGTAATGTTGAGTACATCGTATTGTAGTAGAAAGTTTTGTTGAGTACTTTGTATAGTAGTAGAAAGTAACGTTGAGTACTTTGTATAGTAGTAGTAAGTAACGTTGAGTACTTTGTATTCGAGTAGAAAGTAACATGGAGTACTCTGTGTAGTAGTAGAAAGTAACGCTGAGTACTTTGTATAGTAGTAGATAGTAACATTGAGTACTTTGTATAGCAGTAGATAGTAACATTGAGTACTTTGTATAGTAGTAGAAAGTAAGGCTGAGTACTTTGTATAGTAGTAGATAGTAACATTGAGTACTTTGTATAGTAGTAGATAGTAACATTGAGTACTTTGTATAGTAGTAGATTGTAACATTGAGTACTTTGTATAGTAGTAGATAGTAACGCTGAGTACTTTGTATAGTAGTAGATAGTAACATTGAGTACTTTGTATAGTAGTAGAAAGTAACATTGAGAGACACGTACCATGATTAAAGGTAGTATTAGATCTTGTAGTAAAAGGTATTATTGGCATCAGATGAGGCGGGTATTTGAGGTGAGGCGTTTACTCAAATACGCCCAGGGAATATTTGCACTGTGGATATTCATGCAGTACTAGTAAGTAGTAAACAATGTTGTGTACTTAATAATACTCATGTCAATAAAGTCTGTTCCAGGGTCAAAGCATCAAATGCATGAAGTGTCCAGGCAATGTTTGAGGTCACATTTTAACACTCATTATAATAATAATAGTAATAATAATATCAATATCATATTTTGGTCCTGGCTTATCTGGACTGCACATGGACTTAGTAGTCATGTAACTTCTCCTATTCAACCTTCACTTCCTGCACCACACACGTACTCCTACATGATATTTCATAAAGACAAGACACAGCATTAGGTACACCTGCTCCACCCAACCATGTGACCAGATAATAATACACAACATGGGCCTTTTTGGACATTTAATGTCAACAACAAACGTCAGAATATGTATATTATATGATAAATATACTTGTACTATATGATGATGGTGACACATGTCAATCATTACCAGTGAGTGTATGGTGTATTGCACAGTCTATTGATGGCATGGATGGGGGATTGCAGCGGAGAGTCTGATGATGTCATCGCCGAATTTGCATAATTGGTTTTGAGGCATTTGGAAAACGTGAGTAATGTGTTAGGAACTCCAAATGAACTTTTCTTGTGTCAGTTGGAGCAGAGTGCAACGAGGCCAGAGGTGTCAAAGTGGTTTTCACCGAGGGCCACGTCGCAGTTGTGTTTGGCCCCAGAGGGCCTCTTCTCACAGTGAATCAGTAGATTTTTTTTAAAACTACAATGTAAAAAAAAATATGGTAAGTTACAATAATTTCACTTCAATATGTGGTGTATAGTACTGCTGTTTTTATGGTAAAAAAAAAAAAAAAAAGGCAGTTGTCGGGGGTTTTTTTTTTTACTGTAAATGAAAAAAACTGCAATTTTACAGTAAAATTTTGGCACCTGAGCTGCCAGTTTTTTTTTTGTTTTTTTTACCGCAAATCAACAACTGTAGATTTTTCGGTGTATTACCGGTACTGTAAATGCCAAAACGGCACCGCAGTTTATTACAGTAAAAAACGTTTTTTTCATTTGAAGAAAAATGCTGTAAAAACCTCAGTAAATATCACAATTTTTTTTACCATGAAATCTATTAAATCTATTAAAATATGGTAAGTTGCAATAATTTCACCTCGAAATGTAGTGTATATTACTGTAAATGGAAAAACAGTACTGCTGTTTTTATGGTAAAAAAAAAGGCAGCTCGGTGTATTACTGTAAATGCAAAAACGGCACCACAGTTTATTACAGTAAAAAAAAATTGTTTTCATTTAGGGAAAAATGCTGTAAAAACCTCAGTAAATGTCACAATTTTTTACCATGAAATCTATTGCTACTTTTACAATGTCAAAAAAATATGGTAAGTTGCAATAATTTCACCTCGAAATGTAGTGTATTACTGTAAATGGAAAAACAGTACTGCTGTTTTTATGGTAAAAAAAAAAGGCAGCTCAGTTGCCAGAATTTTACTGTAAAATGTACATTTGTTTTTTTACTGTAAATAAAAAAAACTGCAATTTTACAGTAAAATTTTGGCACCTTAGCTGCCAGTTTTTTGTTTTTTTGTTTTTTTACCGCAAATCAACAACTGTAGATTTTTCTGTGTATTACTGTAAATGCAAAAACAGCACCACAGTTTATTACAGTAAAAATTATTTTCTTTCATTTAGAGAAAAATGCTGTAAAAACCTCAGTAAATGTCACAATTTCTTACCATTAAATCTATTGCTACTTCTACATTGTAAAAAAATATGGTAAGTTGCAATCATTTCACCTCAAAATGTAGTGTATATTACTGTAAATGGAAAAACAGTACTGCTGTTTTTATGGTAAAAAAAAAGGCAGCTCAGTTGTCAGAATTTTACTGTAAAATGTACATTTGTTTTTTTACTTTAAATTTAAAAAACTGCAATTTTACAGTAAAATTTTGGCACCTGAGCTGCCAGTTTGTTTGTTTTTTGTTTTTTACCGCAAATCAACAACTGTAGATTTTTCGGTGTATTACTGTAAATGCAAAAACGACACTACAGTATATTACAGTAAAAAAAAGTTTTTTTTCATTTAGAGAAAAATATTGTAAAAACCTCAGTAAATGTCACAATTTTTTACCATGAAATCTATTGCTACTTTTACAATGTAAAAAAAATATGGTAAGTTGCAATAATTTCACCTCAAAATGTAGTGTATATTACTGTAAATGGAAAAACACTACTGCTGTTTTTATGGTAAAAAAAGGCAGCTCATTTGCCTGAATTTTACTGTAAAATTTACATTTGTTTTTTTACTGTAAATAAAAAAAACTGCAATTTTACAGTAAAATTTTGGCACCTGAGCTGCCAGTTTGTTTGTTTTTTCCCTCCCGCAAATCAACAATTGTAGATTTTTCGGTGTATTACTGTAAATGCAAATACGACACCACAGTTTATTACAGTAAAAAAATGTTTTTTTCATTTAGAGAAAAATGCTGTAAAAACCTCAGTAAATGTCACAATTTTTTACCATGAAATATATTGCTACTTTTACAATGTAAAAAAATATGGTAAGTTGCAATAATTTCACCTCAAAATGTAGTATATATTACTGTAAATGGAAAAACACTACTGCTGTTTTTATGGTTAAAAAAAAAGGCAGCTCAGTTGTCAGAATTTTACTGTAAAATGTACATTTGTTTTTTTACTGTAAAAAAAACAAACTGCAATTTTACAGTAAAATTTTGGCACCTTAGCTGCCAGTTTGTTTGTTTGTTTGTTTTTCCCCGCAAATCAACAACTGTAGATTTTTCTGTGTATTACTGTAAATGCCAAAACGGCACCACAGTTTATTACAGTAAAAAAAAGTTTTTTTTCATTTAGAGAAAAATGCTGTAAAAACCTCAGTAAATGTCACATTTTTTTTACCATGAAATCTATTGCTACTTTTACAATGTAAAAAAAATATGGTAAGTTGCAATAATTTCACCTCAAAATGTAGTGTATATTACTGTAAATGGAAAAACAGTACTGCTGTTTTTATGGTAAAAAAAAAGGCAGCTCAGTTGTCACAATTTTACTGTAAAATTTACATTTGTTTTTTTACTGTAAATAAAAAAAACTGCAATTTTACAGTAAAATTTTGGCACCTGAGCTGCCAGTTTGTTTGTTTTTCTCCCCCCGCAAATCAACAACTGTAGATTTTTCGGTGTATTACTGTAAATGCAAAAACGGCACCACAGTTTATTACAGTAAAAAAATGTTTTTTTCATTTAGAGAAAAATGCTGTAAAAACCTCAGTAAATGTCACATTTTTTTTACCATGAGATCTATTGCTACTTTTACAATGTAAAAAAAATATGGTAAGTTGCAATAATTTCACCTCAAAATGTAGTGTATATTACTGTAAATGGAAAAACAGTACTGCTGTTTTTATGGTAAAAAAAAGGCAGCTCAATTGTCAGAATTTTACTGTAAAATGTACATTTGTTTTTTTACTGTAAATAAAAAAGTGCAATTTTACAGTAAAATTTTGGCACCTGAGCTGCCAGTTTGTTTGTTTTTTCCCCCCCCGCAAATCAACAACTGTAGATTTTTCGGTGTATTACTGTAAATGCCAAAACGGCGCGACAGTTTATTACAGTAAAAATAATTTATTTTTCATTTAGACAAAAATGCTGTAAAGACCTCAGTAAATGTCACAATTTTTTTACCATGAAATCTATTGCTACTTTTACAATGTAAAATAAATATGGTAAGTTGCAATAATTTCACCTCAAAATGTAGTGTATATTACTGTAAATGGAAAAACACTACTGCTGTTTTTATGGTAAAAAAAAAAGGCAGCTCAGTTGTCAGAATTTTACTGTAAAATGTACATTTGTTTTTTTTTACTTTAAATAAAAAAAACTTGCAATTTTACAGTAAAAATTTGGCACCTGAGCTGCCAGTTTGTTTAGTTTATTTTTTTATTTTTATTTTTTTTTACAGCAAATCAACAACTGTAGATTTTTCGGTGTATTACTGTAAATGCCAAAACAGGACCACAGTTTATTACAGTAAAAAAAGTTTTTTTCATTTAGAGAAAAATGCTGTAAAACCCTCAGTAAATGTCACAATTTTTTACCATGAAATCTATTGCTACTTTTACAATGTAAAAAAAATATGGTAAGTTGCAATAATTTCACCTCAAAATGTAGTGTATTACTGTAAATGGAAAAACACTACTGCTGTTTTTATGGTAAAAAAAAAAAGGCAGCTCAGTTGTCAGAATTTTACTGTAAAATTTACATTTGTTTTTTTACTGTAAATAAAAAAAACTGCAATTTTACAGTAAAATTGTGGCACCTGAGATGCCAGTTTGTTTGTTTTTCCCCGCAAATCAACAACTGTAGATTTTTCGGTGTATTACTGTAAATGCCAAAACGGCACCACAGTTTATTACAGTAAAAAAACGTTTTTTTCATTTGAAGAAAAATGCTGTAAAAACCTCAGTAAATGTCAAAAATGTTTTACCATGAAATCTATTGCTACTTTTACAATGTAAAAAAAATATGGTAAGTTGCAATAATTTCACCTCAAAATGTAGTGTATATTACTGTAAATGGAAAAACAGTACTGCTGTTTTTATGGTAAAAAAAAAGGCAGCTCAGTTGTCAGAATTTTACTGTAAAATGTACATTTGTTTTTTTACTTTAAATAAAAAAAACTGCAATTTTACAGTAAAATTTTGGCACCTGAGCTGCCAGTTATTTTTTGTTTGTTTTTTTACCGCAAATCAACAACTGTAGATTTTTCGGTGTATTACTGTAAATGCAAAAACGACACCACAGTATATTACAGTAAAAAAAAAATGTTTTTTTCATTTAGAGAAAAATGCTGTAAAGACCTCAGTAAATGTCACCATTTTTTACCATGAAATCTATTGCTACTTTTACAATGTAAAAAAAATATGGTAAGTTGCAATAATTTCACCTCAAAATGTAGTGTATTACTGTAAATAGAAAAACAGTACTGCTGTTTTTATGGTAAAAAAAAAAGGCAGCTCAGTTGTCAGAATTTTACTGTAAAATGTACATTTGTTTTTTTACTGTAAATAAAAAAAAAATGCAATTTTACAGTAAAATTTTGGTACCTGAGCTGCCATTTATTTTTTATTTTTTTATTTTTTTTTTACCGTAAATCAACAACTTTAGATTTTTCGGTGTATTACTGTAAATGCCAAAACAGGACCACAGTTTATTACAGTAAAAAAAAGTTGTTTTCATTTAGAGAAAAATGCTGTAAAAACCTCAGTAAATGTCACAATTTTTTACCATGAAATCTATTGCTACTTTTACAATGTAAAAAAAATATGGTAAGTTGCAATAATTTCACCTCAAAATGTAGTGTATATTACTGTAAATGGAAAAACAGTACTGCTGTTTTTATGGTAAAAAAATAGGCAGCTCAGTTGCCAGAATGTTACTGTAAAATTTACATTTGTTTTTTTACTTTAAATAAAAAAAACTGCAATTTTACAGTAAAATTTTGGCACATGAGCTGCCAGTTTTTTTTTTGTTTTTTTTTTTACCGCAAATCAACAACTGTAGATTTTTCGGTGTATTACTGTAAATGCAAAAACGACACTACAGTATATTACAGTAAAAAATGTTTTTTTCATTTAGAGAAAAATGCTGTAAAACCCTCAGTAAATGTCACAATTTTTTACCATGAAATCTATTGCTACTTTTACAATGTAAAAAAAATATGGTAAGTTGCAATAATTTCACCTCAAAATGTAGTGTATTACTGTAAATGGAAAAACACTACTGCTGTTTTTATGGTAAAAAAAAAAAAGGCAGCTCAGTTGTCAGAATTTTACTGTAAAATTTACATTTGTTTTTTTACTGTAAATAAAAAAAACTGCAATTTTACAGTAAAATTGTGGCACCTGAGATGCCAGTTTGTTTGTTTTCCCCCGCAAATCAACAACTGTAGATTTTTCGGTGTATTACTGTAAATGCCAAAACGGCACCACAGTTTATTACAGTAAAAAAACGTTTTTTTCATTTGAAGAAAAATGCTGTAAAAACCTCAGTAAATGTCACAATTTTTTACCATGAAATCTATTGCTACTTTTACAATGTAAAAAAAATATGGTAAGTTGCAATAATTTCACCTCAAAATGTAGTGTATATTACTGTAAATGGAAAAACAGTACTGCTGTTTTTATGGTGAAAAAATAGGCAGCTCAGTTGCCAGAATGTTACTGTAAAATTTACATTTGTTTTTTTACTTTAAATAAAAAAAACTGCAATTTTACAGTAAAATTTTGGCACATGAGCTGCCAGTTTTTTTTTTGTTTTTTTTTTTTTACCGCAAATCAACAACTGTAGATTTTTCGGTGTATTACTGTAAATGCAAAAACGACACTACAGTATATTACAGTAAAAAAATGTTTTTTTCATTTAGAGAAAAATGCTGTAAAAACCTCATTAATGTCAAATTTATTTACCATGAAATCTATTGCTACTTTTACAATGTAAAAAAAATATGGTAAGTTGCAATAATTTCACCTCGAAATGTAGTGTATTACTGTAAATAGAAAAACACTACTGCTGTTTTTATGGTTAAAAAAAAGGCATCTCAGTTGTCAGAATTTTACTGTAAAATTTACATTTGTTTTTTTACTGTAAATAAAAAAGTGCAATTTTACAGTAAAAGAAGATGAAGGGTGAGTTTGGTGTGGAAGAAGATGAAGGGTGAGTTTGGTGTGGAAGAAGATGAAGGGTGAGTTTGGTGTGGAAGAAGCTGAAGGGTGAGTTTGGTGTGGAAGAAGATGAAGGGTGAGTTTGGTGTGGAAGAAAATGAAGGGTGAGTTTGGTGTGGAAGAAGCTGAAGGGTGAGTTTGGTGTGGAAGAAGATGAAGGGTGACTTTGGTGTGGAAGAAAATGAAGGGTGACTTTGGTGTGGAAGAAAATGAAGGGTGAGTTTGGTGTGGAATAAGATGAAGGGTGAGTTTGGTGTGGAAGAAGATGAAGGGTGAGTTTGGTGTGGAAGAAAATGAAGGGTGAGTTTGGTGTGGAAGAAGCTGAAGGGTGAGTTTGGTGTGGAAGAAGATGAAGGGTGACTTTGGTGTGGAAGAAAATGAAGGGTGACTTTGGTGTGGAAGAAAATGAAGGGTGAGTTTGGTGTGGAATAAGATGAAGGGTGAGTTTGGTGTGGAAGAAGATGAAGGGTGAGTTTGGTGTGGAAGAAATTGAAGGGTGAGTTTGGTGTGGAAGAAGATGAAGGGTGAGTTTGGTGTGGAAGAAACTGAAGGGTGAGTTTGGTGTGGAAGAAGATGAAGGGTGAGTTTGGTGTGGAAGAAAATGAAGGGTGAGTTTGGTGTGGAAGAAAATGAAGGGTGAGTTTGGTGTGGAAGAAGATGAAGGGTGAGTTTAGTGTGGAAGAAGATGAAGGGTGAGTTTGGTGTGGAAGAAGATGAAGGGTGAGTTTGGTGTGGAAGAAGATGAAGGGTGAGTTTGGTGTGGAATAAAATGAAGGGTGACTTTGGTGTGGAAGAAGCTGAAGGGGGAGTTTGGTGTGGAAGAAGATGAAGGGTGAGTTTGGTGTGGAAGAAGATGAAGGGTGAGTTTGGTGTGGAATAAGATGAAGGGTGAGTTTGGTGTGGAAGAAGATAAAGGGGGAGTTTGGTGTGGAAGAAGATGAAGGGTGAGTTTGGTGTGGAAGAAGATGAAGGGTGAGTTTGGTGTGGAAGAAGATGAAGGGTGAGTTTGGTGTGGAAGAAGCTGAAGGGTGAGTTTGGTGTGGAAGAAGCTGAAGGGTGACTTTGGTGTGGAAGAAGATGAAGGGTGAGTTTGGTGTGGAAGAAGATGAAGGGTGAGTTTGGTGTGGAAGAAGATGAAGGATGAGTTTGGTGTGGAAGAAGATGAAGGGTGAGTTTGGTGTGGAATAAGATGAAGGGTGAGTTTGTTGTGGAAGAAGATGAAGGGTGACTTTGGTGTGGAAGAAGATGAAGGGTGAGTTTGGTGTGGAAGAAAATGAAGGGTGAGTTTGGTGTGGAAGAAGCTGAAGGGTGAGTTTGGTGTGGAAGAAGATGAAGGGTGAGTTTGGTGTGGAAGAAGATGAAGGGTGAGTTTGGTGTGGAAGAAGATGAAGGGTGAGTTTGGTGTGGAAGAAGATGAAGGGTGAGTTTGGTGTGGAAGAAGATGAAGGGTGAGTTTGGTGTGGAAGAAGATGAAGGGTGAGTTTGGTGTGGAAGAAGATGAAGGGTGAGTTTGGTGTGGAAGAAGATGAAGGATGAGTTTGGTGTGGAAGAAGATGAAGGGTGAGTTTGGTGTGGAAGAAGATGAAGGGTGAGTTTGGTGTGGAATAAGATGAAGGGGGACTTTGGTGTGGAAGAAGCTGAAGGGTGAGTTTGGTGTGGAAGAAGATGAAGGGTGAGTTTGGTGTGGAAGAAGATGAAGGGTGAGTTTGGTGTGGAAGAAGATGAAGGGTGAGTTTGGTGTGGAAGAAGATGAAGGGTGAGTTTGGTGTGGAAGAAAATGAAGGGTGAGTTTGGTGTGGAAGAAGCTGAAGGGTGAGTTTGGTGTGGAAGAAGATGAAGGGTGAGTTTGGTGTGGAAGAAGATGAAGGATGAGTTTGGTGTGGAAGAAGATGAAGGGTGAGTTTGGTGTGGAATAAGATGAAGGGTGAGTTTGTTGTGGAAGAAGATGAAGGGTGACTTTGGTGTGGAAGAAAATGAAGGGTGAGTTTGGTGTGGAAGAAGATGAAGGGTGAGTTTGGTGTGGAAGAAGATGAATGGTGAGTTTGGTGTGGAAGAAGATGAAGGGTGAGTTTGGTGTGGAAGAAGATGAAGGATGAGTTTGGTGTGGAAGAAGATGAAGGGTGAGTTTGGTGTGGAAGAAAATGAAGGGTGAGTTTGGTGTGGAAGAAGATGAAGGGTGAGTTTGGTGTGGAAGAAGATGAATGGTGAGTTTGGTGTGGAAGAAGATGAAGGGTGAGTTTGGTGTGGAAGAAGATGAAGGGTGAGTTTGGTGTGGAAGAAGATGAAGGGTGAGTTTGGTGTGGAAGAAGATGAAGGGTGAGTTTGGTGTGGAAGAAGATGAAGGGTGAGTTTGGTGTGGAAGAAGATGAAGGGTGAGTTTGGTGTGGAAGAAGATAAAGGGGGAGTTTGGTGTGGAAGAAGATGAAGGGTGAGTTTGGTGTGGAAGAAGATGAAGGGTGAGTTTGGTGTGGAAGAAGCTGAAGGGTGAGTTTGGTGTGGAAGAAGCTGAAGGGTGACTTTGGTGTGGAAGAAGATGAAGGGTGAGTTTGGTGTGGAAGAAGATGAAGAGTGACTGTGAGGCGTCCCATTAGTTTTGAGTGAGCGGCACTCAGGTTGCATTCACTTCCTGCCTCACATTGATCCGTGGCGTGGGCGTGGGCGTGCTGCACGAAGCGACACTGCTGCCCGCCATGAAAGAGAGCATCTCTGCCTTTGCGAGTCTGAACAGGTTGTTTTTTGTTTTTTTTTCATTTCCACGTAGCAGAAGTCTGCCCCCACAAGAAGCTCTTACATAAGCCACGTCGCTCCACTGATGAACATTCCTCCTCCGCCGTCATATTTTTCCCCCGTCAAGTCTGTGATTCACCGCGCTCTGGCTGCTTTTCTGTTATTTCAGCGCCGCGTTCGCTGCCCCACGTTTTTTCCTGCGTCCGCTTTTAGCAGCAACGTGTGGAAGTCTGAGGAGCGTTTCTTGGACGCCATCCCCAGCCACAGAATGTGTGCGTTAAACACATGAAGTGCTGATTCCGGACTTGAGGGATCTTTGGACTGTGCTGTGTTTGCGTGGTGCTGCAAATAACAGACCTTCATGAACGCAACACAACTTGTCCGACATGCAGTGAAGAAGCTTTTGCTCCTAGTGTGCATTTGCTGTCCACTACTTCAGTGTTTTTCAACCTTTTTGGAGCCAAGGCACATTTTTGTTCATTGAAAAAATGCGGGGGGCACACCACCAGCAGAAAACATTACAAATATAAACTCAGTATTTGATATTGACAGTAAAAAGTTGCAATTGTTGAACACGAATTCAAACCATAACCTACACTATAGCTCTTGTCTCAAAGTAAGTGTCATGACCTGTCACATCACGCCATGACTTATTTGGAGTTTTTTGCTGTTTTCCTTTGTGTAGTGTTTTAGTTCTTGTCTTGTGCTCCTATTTTGGTGGCTTTTCCTGTTTGGTTGGTATTTTCCTGTAGAAGTTTCATGTCTTCCTTTGAGCGTTATTCCCCGCACCTGCTTTGTTTTAGCAATTGAGACTACTTCTACTTCAGTTGTGCAGACGCTATCCTTCTTTGCGTGGAAATTGTTGATTGTCACGTCTTGTACGGATGTGCTTTGTGGATGCCGTCTCTGCTCCACACGCTGTAAGTCTTTGCTGTCGTCCAGCATTCTGTTTTTGTTTACTTTGTAGCCAGTTCAGTTTTCCATAGTCATCCCTAAACTTCAATGCCTTTTGTTTATTTTTGGTTTAAGCGTTAGATCAGGGGTGTCAAACTCAAATACAGAGTGGGTCAAAATGTAAAACTGAACAAAGCCGTGGGCCAAGGTTGAACAAATTAACCTTTTAATAGGGACCCAAACAAGTTTTGCATTGAATATTGAACAAGCAAGGCTTGTATAACTTTATAGTGACATGCAAAATCAAGTTTCAAATAATAATAATAATAATTAAAGTATATATATGTCATATCAAATATGTCTCTTTTCTATTTGCAGCCTTCTGAGGTAAATATCAACATTAACTTTTTCCACAGGCTAATACATTTGAAAATAAAATGACAATGAATAAACCAACCATTGAGGACTTTAAACTGCTTAGTTTGCAACACACTGATCTAATCTGATGTGCCCAAGCCAGATACCTGCCATCTTTTCTTGGATGCCAGTTCATTAATGTCGGGGCTCAGGCTTTGAGCTGAGGCAACCTTCATTATCGAACGAAGGTGTTCATCAGTCATTATATCTCGTATCTCCGGACTGCAATATACACTCCCCCCCGGGGGGTGGGGGGGGGGGGGGGGGGGGGGGGGTGTATATTGCAGCCCGGAAGAGTTAGGGCTGCAAGGTGTTCTGGGTATTTGTTCTGTTGTGTTTATGTTGTGTTACGGTGCGGATGTTCTCCCAAAATGTGTTTGTCATTCTTGTTTGGTGTGGGTTCACAGTGTGGCGCATATTTCTAACAGTGTTAAAGTTGTTTACACGGCCACCCTCAGTGTAACCTGTATTGCAGTTGATCAAGTATGCATTGCATTCACTTGTGTGTGCGTGCAAAAGCCGCACATATTATGTGACTGGGCCAGCACTCGTTGGACTGGACGGGAGGGGCACTGAAATTTGGGAGTCTCCCGGGAGGGTTCGCAAGTATGAGAATTAGCGGTGAATGCGGTGTTACCGCGGCACCGCCGCTGTATATAATCGGCGGGCCAGCGGTAGTGTTAATTTGATATCGCCTCAAGGGCCAAGTGAAATTTTGGCCCGCGGGCCAGAGTTTGACACCCATGCACTAAATACTATGTTTACAAAGCAATTAGCTACCTGCTGCCACCTACTGATATGGAACACAATAACGGTACACAAAAATTTCGGTTCGGTACGTACCTCGGTTCAGAGGTCACGTTTCGGTTCATTTTCGGTACAGTAAGAAAACAACAAAATATACATTTTTGGGTTATTTATTTACCAAATTGGTAAACAATGGCTTTATCCTTTTAACATTGGGAACACTGTAATAATTCTGCCCACGTTAATCAACATTAAACTGCCTCAAGTTGTTGCTCAGATTAAATAAAATGACAAAACTTTTCTTCTACATATAAAAAGTGCAACATTTAGCAGTTTCAAGTCAACTCATCATGCTTCATTTATTACAGCATTTGGGAAGCCTGTAGTTGATTTTTATTATGTAAATGTTATATTTGTATCAACATGTGATAGCAGGGACCCTGCCATTCAAATCTAGGCTGCTGCATTACTGATGATTAATTAAAAGTTAAAGTTAAAGTACCAATGATTGTCACACACACACTAGGTGTGGCGAGATTATTCTCTGCATTTGACCCATCACCCTTGATCACCCCCTGGGAGGTGAGGGGAGCAGTGGGCAGCAGCGGTGGCCGCGCCCGGGAATCATTTTGGTGATTTAACCCCCAATTCCAACCCTTGATGCTGAGTGCCAAGCAGGGAGGTAATGGGTCCCATTTTTATAGTCTTTGGTATGACTCGGCCGGGGTTTGAACTCACAACCTACCGATCTCAGGGCGGACACTCTAACCACTAGGCCACTGAGTAGGTTATGTAACTATAGCTGGAAAAAATAGTACAAGCAATAAGAATAAGCAATAGGAGAGACTACACACACACACGCATACACACACACACACACACACACACCGCAAAATGAGCTAACGCTACGCTAAAAGCGAATTAGCCTTCACCTCAAGCCAGGACTGTGAGCGAGCTGAGCTGCAGTTTATATTTCTAGAAGGTCAACGGGCTCATAGTGATGTTACTAGTAGTTGACTGGGAGGTGTTTTGTGTGTACCAATCAGATGGTTGTGTGGGTGGGACAATGCTGGGTGCTGAGACTTTATTGTCATTATATTTGCATATAACGAGATTAAGGACTCCAACTTAAGGTGCGGTAGTGGGAACAAATATGGGGTAAAAATAAATTAAGTTACACAACAGGTAATAAAGAAAAAACTAACAATTGAAATAAACAGACTACTATCCAATAAAAATAATAAGCAATCCTGTACAATATACAAAACACTATAGAAATACAAAATACTGTACAATATACAGAACAAGAAAAGAGTACCGGAGTAATAAATAACAATCAGTGTCGGACGTATTGCACTCGAAGGGTAATACTGCACAGTAGGATATTGTATAGGGGTGAATTATTATTATAAGTTAGAGTTCAAGATGGTGACAGCTCTGGGAAAGAAGCTGTCTCTGAGTCTGTTTGTTCTGACTCTGATGCACCTATAGCGCCTGCCTGATGGTAGCAGGTGGAACAGGTGGAAGCCAGGGTGTGTGCTGTCCTTGGTGATGCTTTTTGCTCGGTTGAGGCAGCGGGAGTTGTGTAAGTCCTTCAGGGAGGGGAAGGGGGAACGGATGATTTTTTGCGCAGACTTTACGACCCTCTGAATCGCCTGTTTGTCTGCTTCAGTGCGGCTGGCGTACCACGCTGTTATGCAGTACGTCAGCACGTCTTTGCATGTGTTTAATGAAAACTATTTGCATTATGGCCATCAGCGATGAAAAAAATTATACATTTGCTGCACCGTTTAAAAAGCTACAGGATACAAAGCGTGGGAGAAAAGTAGAGGCTTGTAGTCCAGAATTTACGGTATTTTCATTTGCATTTTCCGCACCCCGCCTTCCGCCCGAATGCAGCTGAGATAGGCTCCAGCACCCCTGCGACCCCGAACGGGCCAAGCGGTTGAAAATGGATGGATGGATGGGTTTTTATCTAGTTTGCACTTTGTCTGTGTTATTATTATTATTATTGGCTTTTATCTAGTTTGCACTGTCTGTATTATAGGGTTGGGCGATATGGCCTTTTTTTAATATCTCGATATTTTGAAGCCATGTCACGATACATGATATTAGAGGTGCGCGGTTTGCGGACACAACCGCGGAGTCCGCGGATTATCCGCGGGTCGGGCGGTTGAAATAAAAAAAATTAGATTTTATCCGCGGGTCGGGCGGTTGAAATTAAAAAAAAATTGATTTTAAATAGATTCGGGCGGGTGGCAGTTAAACCAATTGGGAAATATATATACATAGTTAAATGTTGTTACCCACATACGAAAAACGAGCAGCACTCTTTGAAACAGGCAATTGTTTATCATCAGGCACCTGCAGCACGCCACAACAGAAGAAGAAAAAAAAAAAGATGGCAACGCCGGCAGCAAACGTGGTACGCGACAAACTAAAAAAGGGAATACTAAAGACCAGGGGAAAAAAAGGCCAGAAAAGTTCAGCGTGGACTCGTTTTTATGAGGATGTAAATCAGGATGATAGTAATGCTCAACGCGGCTCCCAGATGATTGCGCACTGGTGTGCGTCTGGGCCGTGACAGCGTGGCACGCATTGAATGTCTCTGCTGTGTTGGATCAGTCTCCGTTCTTTAACAGGCAAAAGCTTTATAACCTCACTAATGCCTTGCATCGTCTATATTAGATATATAACAACGGGTGGGTGCGGGCGGGTGCGGTTTTGATCAAATGTTAGTTCGGGTGGATGGCGGATGGGTGACGACTTTTGTGATGCGGTTGCGGATGAAATAATTGCCTATCCGCGCATCTCTACATGATATATATCTGGATATTTTGCCTTAGCCTTGAATGAACACAGTATGATGATTCTATGTGTCTACATTAAAACATTCTTCTTCATACTGCATTAATATATGCTACTTTTAAACTTTCATTCAGAGAAGGAAATCACAACTAAGTCAATTTAGCAAAAGTGTATTTATGAAACAGTTATTAAGCAGTGGCACAAACATTCATGTCATTTCCAAAACAGAAAGTGCAAGATTGTCAGAGACATTTTAAAACAAGCTATGAGTGCACTTTTGTGCATGATGTCACTAAGATGACATATCAAAACAACACTCAATTAAAGTGCACTTTTTGTACAGAACGCCACTACAATAGTTAAAAACAAACAAAGTGCACTTTTGTGCATGATGTCACACAAGATATTTCAATAAGTGTCAAATAAAAATGAGCTGCATAATAGGAAAATCAAATAGTGTATGTCCTTCGCTATGTGGTAGGTTCCTACGGATGTTATCTCCTTCCATTTTTGTCATACGGTGTTGATGTGGAAATGGTTGCTTGGGCATTTTGTTGGTGTGGCACGGAACGGAGATGTTGACATGCGGAGTTTCATTCTCTAGCGGGTGACTTTTCAAATGATGCTACATATTAACAATAATGCTACTTTTTGTAGCAATGCTTTTTCCGCATACTTGACATATTACGGTTGTCTGTTCGACATCTTCCCGCTTGAAGCCAAAATTTTTGGGGGGAATTAATTCTTCCTTCATTTGTTACCAGATTCGCACCTTCTTTCTCTCGTATTACTACTCGCACCGCAGCTAACGTTACCCATGCCGCTACCTCTCTACTCCGCGAGGGCGTATACGTATGTGACGTATGTAAGAAGGTGCGCTTGTTTATGTCTCTGTGAGAAGGAGAGACAAGAAAGAGTGTATGTAGTGTAATGCCCGCAGCTAAAAGCAACTGTGTGAGAACGTATACTCCAATATCACCATATAGTCATTTTCTATATCGCACAGAGACAAAACCACGATCTATCGAGCCCTACTGTATTATTACTAGGGATGTCCCGATCCGATATTTGGATCGGATCGGCTGCCAATATTTGCCAAAAATTGCGTATCGGCAAGGCATGGGAAAATGCCGATCCAGATCCAGTTTAAAAAAAATCTCCGGTCCGTGTTTTCCAACGCACAGATTCAAATAATACATTCCACTTTTCTGCTGCTCCGTAATTTCCGTTCCGCATTTTCCAGCACACCTTCAACACATCCACAGGTCTGTGGATTCTCACGCAGTTGCTTTTAGCTGCTGGCATTACACGATAGGCTCTTCTCACTCTTTCCTGTGTCTCCCTCTCACAGACAGCGAGCGCACCTTCTTACACACGTCACATACTGTCACGTCATACGTCACATACGTATACGTCCTCTCCCAGCAGAGAGCGAGGTAGCGGCATGGCTAACGTTAGCTGTGATGCTAGCGCAGCCGCTAAGGTGCGCGCCTGCTCAAGCGTCCTCTGCGCACGGCAAATCTATGCCACGCACAAAATCAAATAAAAAAATAAGCGCATAACAATTTTCGACACACGGACACGACAGAGACAACAGTTTTCGTCATCATTGTTCAAATATTGTGACGTCTGTCGAGACGCTTATCTCCATTTGGTGCCACACGTCCACACCATCAAAATGCTGAGGCAAAAATTTCCACATCAACACCGTATGGAAAAAATTAGTGATTTTTTTAGTTGTGATTTCCTTCTCTGCATGAAAGTTTAAAAGTAGCATATATTAATGCAGTATGAAGAAGAATGTTTTAATGTAGACATGCAAGCCTTGAAAGAACATTTTGAAAATCAAGACTACATTTCCTGCAAATGTGTGCATTTCTACCCTATATTTTACTTTTAGATTTATTCTCATATCAAACTCTTTTGGCTGTCTTTTTGACACTTACATCAGGCGCCCCCCTCCACACCCTGGATTATAAATAATGTAAATAATTCAATGTGATTATCTTGTGTGATGACTGTATTAGTATATATCTGATAGTATATATCTGTATCATGAATCAATTTAAGTGGACCCCGACTTAAACAAGTTGAAAAACTTATTGGGGTGTTACCATTTAGTGGTCAATTGTACGGAATATGTACTTCACTGTGCAACCTACTAATAAAAGTCTCAATCAATCAATCAAAACACATAGAATCATCATACTGCTGTGATTATATGCATCAAGTGTTCATTCAAGGCTAAGGCAAAATATCCAGATATATATCGTGTATCGCAATATGGCCTTAAAATATCGCAATATTAAAAAAAGGCCATATCGCCCAGCCCTAGTTTCAATGATGCCATTTCTGTTTGTCATGTATAATTTTGTCTATTTTGTGTTTATCCTTGAATAAACAGGTCAGTTTCTTGTTACCAACCATTGTGTATTATTCAAACTCCCCTAATTCAGCTGGCTAGTTGTTATCAAGAGTACTAAAACCCTTTTCAACATGATTCTGACAACTAAGTAGGCTAAATAACTTTCAACTTTAATACATGCTCGGATAGGCCAGTATCGGTATCGGGCAGTATCGGTATCGGATCGGAAGTGCAAAAACCTGGATCGGGACATCCCTAATTATTACTATTATCATTATTATCGACTCCTCTTTGCTTTATTCTTTTTATTTTCCTATTTTAATGACGTTAGATCTGTGTTGTTGTTGTTGTTGTTGTTGGGGACAAGTGTTGTAAATGAGCTTCGGCTACAAACACTATGATGCATAACTGTTTCAGATATCTATGTTTCTGTATCTGTCCCTATTTCAAATAAACCTTTCTATGCCAAAGTCCAAGGTCTAGAAGTGGTGGACGCCCCCACAATAACCAAGCACTACTTAGCCTAGACAGTGAGAGTGCAGACCTCCACCAAGGCCTGACCAAACGGATGCCGTGTGGTTTTCCCGGTATGTTGCCTACTTAAGTGGCTTGCGTCCCACCGATAATTCCCCCCATTAAAAGCTTCCCGTTGCCTACCACTGAATGTAAAGCGGCCATAAAAGAAGCTCTTATCATGTCAAGGTGCACTCGGGGATGACCTTTTTTTTTTTTTTTTTTTTCCACGCCATGTTTGTGCAAGCGTGCTGTAAAAGCCCACGCCTCTTGCCGAGAAAGTCCACTGTTGCGCAACCCTCAAACGCCACTTTTCCTTCTTTGAATGGACTTTTTTTTGTTTTTTTTTTGTACCCTCCTCCTCACTGGAGCGTGTGCAGATAGCGGCGGAGGCGGCGAGACGGTGGACACGTCAGGTTGCTATGCAGCGTGTTTCCCTCCATTAGCAGCTGACTAACATGTGGGAGGAGGGAAAGAAAAGAGAGAGAGAGAGAGAGAGAGAAAAAAAGAGGGGGCCCTAGAAGTCTTCCCCACGTAGCTCCGCCTCCCCCGCCCCCACGGCGACCGCGCCAACCTCATGTGACCTTTCAACCGGGAGGCGCCGCATTCAACATGCAGATGTGACACGGCCTCGCTACTTTTTACACACCAGCCAGAAAGCTAATAGCGCAACAAAACGGCAGTTTTTCTGCAAAGTGAAACTTTGTAAACCACCACTTCCTGTTGTATCTTCAACGTCAGCGTGCACGAGCTGCAGCCGCCTGGAGATCAGATTACGTTCATGCAACAACTCAGTAAAAACATGTTTTCTTTGCATACGGGCGACCATGTTTTCCACATAGCGCTGCAAAAAAAAACACCAACATAACTTTAAGGAGTGGAGATGGGAATCTCACGATGCGATATGGCTGAAAACTTATAATAATAGTAATAATAATAACAAGAAAATTCCTGCGGAAATTTTGATGGGCCTGCTATCTGTGCCCTGGACCTCTGGCCGGAAGCCGCCGTGCTTTTAAGATGGTCCCGAGTGTCCGAATCCGTGACTTTTAGGTGTAACTGTACAAAATGAGCTACAGAGCTAGCCTAAAATGTTAGCATGTGCACATTAAAATGCTAACACTTAGCACCATAGGCTCAGTAGGCAGAGATTACAAAGGAAAATAACAAGTTAGCCTTTACGCAAACCATAAAGTGATAGGTGTGGGCTGCACCTGGGAACACACTGATTGGTGTTTCTATGAATGCGTGTGTGTGTGTGTGCGACTGTGCGTGTGTGTGTGTGTGTGTGTGTGTGTGTGTGTGTGTGTGTGTGTGTGTGTGTGTGTGTGTGTGTGTGTGTGTGTGTGTGTGCTAACAGTTAGCATGTCTCACATTTCAAGTAACACGGCTGTAAGGTGTATGGCTGCGGAAACTTGGAAAAAGAGTGTAAAATTAGATGAAAAAGTTAGCATGCTTAAGTTAGCTTGCTAGCAAGATATGGTTTTCATGCTAACAGTTGACAGGTGTCAGGTACCAAGTTATATGACTCTGGGGTAAACGGTTGCAAAAGTAGCTCAAAAAGTAATGCTAATTTTAGCAAGCTAACGATGCTAACAGTTAGCATGTCTCACATTTCAAGTAACACGGCTGTAAGGTGTATGGCTGCGGAAATATAGAAAAAAAGTGTAAAATTAGATGAAAAAGTTAGCATGCTTAAGTTAGCTTGCTAGCAAGATATGGTTTTCATGCTAACAGTTGACAGGTGTCACGTACCAAGTTATATGACTCTGGGGTAAACGGTTGCAAAAGTAGCTCAAAAAGTATTGCTAATTTTAGCAAGCTAACGATGCTAACAGTTAGCATGTCTCACATTTCAAGTGACACGGCTGTAAGGTGTATGGCTGCGGAAACTTGGAAAAAGAGTGTAAAATTAGATGAAAAAGTTAGCATGCTTAAGTTAGCTTGCTAGCAAGCTGTTGTTTGCATGCAAACAGTTAACAGGTGTCACGTACCAAGTTATATGACTCTGGGGTAAACGGTTGCAAAAGTAGCTCAAAAAGTATTGCTAATTTTAGCAAGCTAACGATGCTAACAATTAGCATGTCTCACATTTCAAGTGACACGGCTGTAAGGTGTATGGCTGCGGAAACATAGAAAAAGAGTGTAAAATTGGATGAAAAAGTTAGCATGCTTAAGTTAGCTTGCTAGCAAGCTATCGTTTGCATGCTAACAGTTAACAAGTGTCACGTACGAAGTTATATGACTCTGGGGTTAACGGTTGCAAAAGTAGCTCAAAAAGTATTGCTAATTTTAGCAAGTTAACGATGGCATGCTAACAGTTAGCATGTCTCACATTTCAAGTAACACGGCTGTAAGGTGTATGGCTGCGGAAACATAGAAAAAAGTGTAAAATTAGATGAAAAAGTTAGCATGCTTAAGTTAGCTTGCTAGCAAGATATGGTTTTCATGCTAACAGTTAACAGGTGTCACATACCAAGTTATATGACTCTGCGGTAAACGGTTGCGAAAGTAGCTCAAAAAGAATTGCTAATTTTAGCAAGCTAACGATGCTAACAGTTAGCATGTCTCACATTTCAAGTGACACGGCTGTAAGGTGTATGGCTGCGGAAACAGAAAAAGAGTGTAAAATTGGATGAAAAAGTTAGCATGCTTAAGTTAGCTTGCTAGCAAGCTATCGTTTGCATGCTAACAGTTAACAAGTGTCACGTACTAAGTTATATGACTCTGGGGTAAATGGTTGCAAAAGTAGCTCAAGAAGTAATGCTAATTTTAGCAGGCTAACGATGACATGCTAACAGCTAGCATGTCTCACATTTCAAGTGACACGCCTGTAAGGTGTTTGGCTGCGGAAACATAGAAAAAGAGTGTAAAATTGGATGAAAAAGTTAGCATGCTAAAGTTAGCTTGCTAGCAAGCTATCATTTGCATGATAACAGTTAACAGGTGTCACGTACCAAGTTATATGACTCTGGGGTAAACGGTTGCAAAAGTAGCTCAAAAAGTATTGCTAATTTTAGCAAGCTAACGATGCTAACAGTTAGCATGTCTCACATTTCAAGTAACACGGCTGTAAGGTGTATGGCTGCGGAAACATAGAAAAAAAGTGTAAAATTAGATGAAAAAGTTAGCATGCTTAAGTTAGCTTGCTAGCAAGCTGTCGTTTGCATTCGAACAGTTAACAGGTGTCACGTACCAAGTTATATGACTCTGGGGTAAACGGTTGCAAAAGTAGCTCAAAAAGTATTGCTAATTTTAGCAAGCTAACGATGCTAACAGTTAGCATGTTTCACATTTCAAGTGACACGGCTGTAAGGTGTATGGCTGCGGAAACATAGAAAAAGAGTGTAAAATTGGATGAAAAAGTTAGCATGCTTAAGTTAGCTTGCTAGCAAGCTATCGTTTGCATGCTAACAGTTAACAAGTGTCACGTACTAAGTTATATGACTCTGGGGTAAACGGTTGCAAAAGTAGCTCAAGAAGTAATGCTAATTTTAGCAGGCTAACGATGACATGCTAACAGCTAGCATGTCTCACATTTCAAGTGACACGGCTGTAAGGTGTTTGGCTGTGGAAACATAGAAAAAGAGTGTAAAATTGAATGAAAAAGTTAGCATGCTAAAGTTAGCTTGCTAGCAAGCTATCATTTGCATGCTAACAGTTAACAAGTGTCACGTACTAAGTTATATGACTCTGGGGTAAACGGTTGCAAAAGTAGCTCAAAAAGTAATGCTAATTTTAGCAGGCTAACGATGGCATGCT
Source organism: Nerophis lumbriciformis (assembly GCF_033978685.3). Classification (NCBI taxonomy): domain Eukaryota; kingdom Metazoa; phylum Chordata; class Actinopteri; order Syngnathiformes; family Syngnathidae; genus Nerophis; species Nerophis lumbriciformis. The sequence continues at coordinate 72,012,842 of NC_084548.2, forward strand.
AACAGTTAGCATGTCTCACATTTCAAGTAACACGGCTGTAAGGTGTATGGCTGCGGAAACTTGTAAAAAGAGTGTAAAATTAGATGAAAAAGTTAGCATGCTTAAGTTAGCTTGCTAGCAAGATATGGTTTGCATGCGAACAGTTAACAAGTGTCACGTACCAAGTTATATGACTCTGGGGTAAACGGTTGCAAAAGTAGCTCAAAAAGTATTGCTAATTTTAGCAAGCTAACGATGCTAACAGTTAGCATGTCTCACATTTCAAGTAACACGGCTGTAAGGTGTATGGCTGCGGAAACTTGTAAAAAGAGTGTAAAATTAGATGAAAAAGTTAGCATGCTTAAGTTAGCTTGCTAGCAAGATATGGTTTGCATGCGAACAGTTAACAAGTGTCACGTACCAAGTTATATGACTCTGGGGTAAACGGTTGCAAAAGTAGCTCAAAAAGTATTGCTAATTTTAGCAAGCTAACGATGCTAACAGTTAGCATGTCTCACATTTCAAGTAACACGGCTGTAAGGTGTATGGCTGCGGAAACATAGAAAAAAAGTGTAAAATTAGATGAAAAAGTTAGCATGCTTAAGTTAGCTTGCTAGCAAGCTGTCGTTTGCATTCGAACAGTTAACAGGTGTCACGTACCAAGTTATATGACTCTGGGGTAAACGGTTGCAAAAGTAGCTCAAAAAGTATTGCTAATTTTAGCAAGCTAACGATGCTAACAGTTAGCATGTCTCACATTTCAAGTGACACGGCTGTAAGGTGTTTGGCTGCGGAAACATAGAAAAAGAGTGTAAAATTGGATGAAAAAGTTAGCATGCTAAAGTTAGCTTGCTAGCAAGCTATCATTTGCATGATAACAGTTAACAGGTGTCACGTACCAAGTTATATGACTCTGGGGTAAACGGTTGCAAAAGTAGCTCAAAAAGTATTGCTAATTTTAGCAAGCTAACGATGCTAACAGTTAGCATGTCTCACATTTCAAGTAACACGGCTGTAAGGTGTATGGCTGCGGAAACATAGAAAAAAAGTGTAAAATTAGATGAAAAAGTTAGCATGCTTAAGTTAGCTTGCTAGCAAGCTGTCGTTTGCATTCGAACAGTTAACAGGTGTCACGTACCAAGTTATATGACTCTGGGGTAAACGGTTGCAAAAGTAGCTCAAAAAGTATTGCTAATTTTAGCAAGCTAACGATGCTAACAGTTAGCATGTCTCACATTTCAAGTGACACGGCTGTAAGGTGTTTGGCTGCGGAAACATAGAAAAAGAGTGTAAAATTGGATGAAAAAGTTAGCATGCTAAAGTTAGCTTGCTAGCAAGCTATCATTTGCATGATAACAGTTAACAGGTGTCACGTACCAAGTTATGTGACTCTGGGGTAAACGGTTGCAAAAGTAGCTCAAAAAGTATTGCTAATTTTAGCAAGCTAACGATGCTAACAGTTAGCATGTCTCACATTTCAAGTAACACGGCTGTAAGGTGTATGGCTGCGGAAACATAGAAAAAAAGTGTAAAATTAGATGAAAAAGTTAGCATGCTTAAGTTAGCTTGCTAGCAAGCTGTCGTTTGCATGCGAACAGTTAACAGGTGTCACGTACCAAGTTATATGACTCTGGGGTAAACGGTTGCAAAAGTAGCTCAAAAAGTAATGCTAATTTTAGCAAGCTAACGATGGCATGCTAACAGTTAGCATGTCTCACATTTCAAGTAACACGGCTGTAAGGTGTATGGCTGCGGAAACAAAGAAAAAAGTGTAAAATTAGATTAAAAAGTTAGCATGCTTAAGTTAGCTTGCTAGCAAGCTATCGTTTGCATGCTAACAGTTAACAAGTGTCGCGTACCAAGTTATATGACTCTGGGGTAAACGGTTGCAAAAGTAGCTCAAAAAGTAATGCTAATTTTAGCTGGCTAACGATGACATGCTAACAGTTAGCATGTCTCACATTTCCAGTAACACGGCTGTAAGGTGTATGGCTGCGGAAGTATAGAAAACAAGTGTAAAATTATATGAAAAAGTTAGCATGCTAAAGTTAGCTTGCTAGCAAGCTGTCGTTTGCATTCGAACAGTTAACAGGTGTCACGTACCAAGTTATATGACTCTGGGGTAAACGGTTGCAAAAGTAGCTCAAAAAGTATTGCTAATTTTAGCAAGCTAACGATGCTAACAGTTAGCATGTCTCACATTTCAAGTGACACGGCTGTAAGGTGTTTGGCTGCGGAAACATAGAAAAAGAGTGTAAAATTGGATGAAAAAGTTAGCATGCTAAAGTTAGCTTGCTAGCAAGCTGTCGTTTGCATGCGAACAGTTAACAGGTGTCACGTACCAAGTTATATGACTCTGGGGTAAACGGTTGCAAAAGTAGCTCAAAAAGTAATGCTGATTTTAGCAGGCTAACGATGACATGCTAACAGTTAGCATGTCTCACATTTCAAGTAACACGGCTGTAAGGTGTATGGCTGCGGAAACATAGAAAAAAGTGTAAAATTAGATGAAAAAGTTAGCATGCTTAAGTTAGCTTGCTAGCAAGATATGGTTTTCATGCTAACAGTTAACAGGTGTCACATACCAAGTTATATGACTCTGCGGTAAACGGTTGCGAAAGTAGCTCAAAAAGTATTGCTAATTTTAGCAAGCTAACGATGCTAACAGTTAGCATGTCTCACATTTCAAGTGACACGGCTGTAAGGTGTATGGCTGCAGAAACATAGAAAAAGAGTGTAAAATTGGATGAAAAAGTTAGCATGCTTAAGTTAGCTTGCTAGCAAGCTATCGTTTGCATGCTAACAGTTAACAAGTGTCACGTACTAAGTTATATGACTCTGGGGTAAACGGTTGCAAAAGTAGCTCAAGAAGTAATGCTAATTTTAGCAGGCTAACGATGACATGCTAACAGCTAGCATGTCTCACATTTCAAGTGACACGGCTGTAAGGTGTTTGGCTGCGGAAACATAGAAAAAGAGTGTAAAATTGGATGAAAAAGTTAGCATGATAAAGTTAGCTTGCTAGCAAGCTATCATTTGCATGATAACAGTTAACAGGTGTCACGTACCAAGTTATATGACTCTGGGGTAAACGGTTGCAAAAGTAGCTCAAAAAGTATTGCTAATTTTAGCAAGCTAACGATGCTAACAGTTAGCATGTCTCACATTTCAAGTAACACGGCTGTAAGGTGTATGGCTGCGGAAACATAGAAAAAAAGTGTAAAATTAGATGAAAAAGTTAGCATGCTTAAGTTAGCTTGCTAGCAAGCTGTCGTTTGCATGCGAACAGTTAACAGGTGTCACGTACCAAGTTATATGACTCTGGGGTAAACAGTTGCAAAAAGCTAATTTTAGCATGCTAGCAAGCTAACGTTAGCATGCTATCAGTTAGCATGTGTCACATACCAAGTTATATGATTGTCTCATTAGAGAAAAAACCGTAAAGTTAGCATGTTAATGTTAGCATTTATATGGTCTCGAGCAGCGGGGCAATCACCGCCAGGTTAGGGCCGGCGCAGCGGGGCAATCATCGCCAGGGTTCCATTGAAACTGCTGTGGGGTTTTTTGTCTGCGTTTTTGAGGCCCTTAACATGCACTAAACTACCCCATATTTTGCAGCCGCATCGGGTCTGGCGAAAAATTTAATATTGTTACTGTTAGAGATTTATTACTCAAGTAAAAGTAAGGAGTTGTCACCCAAATATTTACTTGAGTAAAAGTAAAAAGTATGTTGTGAAAAAACTACTCAAGTACTGAGTAACTGATGAGTAACCTGTTCGTTTAATGATGACGGCAACAAATAATGCACAAAAACATAAAAATAGCAATGAGCAAATTCAGAGCCAGGAATATCTCTTAAGCAACTAAAACAATAATATATATTCAATAATAATACATTAACATAAAAAAATGAAGGCAAATTGAGCCACAATAACTTAACAGCACCATAGGCTCAGTAGGCAGTAGAGATGCGCGGTTTGCGGACACAACCGCGGAGTCCGCGGATTATCCGCGGGTCGGGCGGTTGAAATAAAAAAAAATTAGATTTTATCCGCGGGTCGGGTCGGGCGGTTGAAATAAAAAAAAATTAGATTTTAAATAGATTCAGGCGGGTGGCAGTTAAACCAATTCGGAAATATATATACATAGTTAAATGTTGTTACCCACATACGAAAAACGAGCAGGCACCTGCAGCATATGCCACAACAGAAGAAGAAGAAAAAAAAGAGATGGCAACGCCGGCAGCAAACGTGGTACGCGACAAACTAAAAAAGGGAATACTAAAGACCAGGGGGAAAAAAGGCCAGAAAAGTTCAGCGTGGACTCGTTTTTATGAGGTTGTAAATCAGGATGATAGTAATGCTGGCTACGTGATTTGCAAGAGCTGCGACGCTGTTTATGTCTACGACAGTCACAAAACCGGGACATCTAACATGGTGCATCACATTTGTGCACAACCCCCAACCTCCACAAACACCCTGAGCATGAGCAGTTTCGTCCGCCGTGATCCCAGAAGAGTGCCACAGGATGTTAAAACAAGATAGAACGCAGCTGCCTGCAGCAGTTTGAGTGGCGCGAGCGCGCTTGGAGGTGCGCTCAGCGCGGCTCCCAGATGATTGCGCACTGGTGTGCGTCCGGGCCGTGACAGCGTGGCACGCATTGAATGTCTCTGCTTCTTTGGATCAGTCTCCTTTCTTTAACAGGCAAAAGCTTTATAACCTCACTAATGCCTTGCATCGTCTATATTAGATATATAACAACGGGCGGGTGCGGGCGGGTGCGGGCGGGTGCGGTTTTGATTAAATGTTAGTTCGGGTGGATGCGAATGGTTGACGACTTTTGTGATGCGGTTGCGGATGAAATAATTGCCTATCCGCGCATCTCTAGTAGGCAGAGATTACAAAGGAAAATAACAAGTTAGCCTTTACGCAAACCATAAACTGATAGGTGTGGGCTGCACCTGGGAACACACTGATTGGTGTTTCTATGCATGTGTGTGTGTGTGTGTGTGTGTGTGTGTGTGTGTGTGTGTGTGTGTGTGTGTGTGTGTGTGTGTGTGTGTGTGTGTGTGTGTGTGTGAGGCTGCAGTGCGTTAATAAATGTCCCCACACGATGTACATTTGACAGTGATTCATAGCAGGGAAGCTAACATCAGCCTACGGTGACAGCCAAAATATCTACTAAGGTTACTTACCGCCATGTGCTTCCTCAAATTTGACGTTGAGTTCATGTAAACTTAAGCTTGTTGATCATGTGACCGCCTGGCTCTGTTTGATTGGTGAAACGAAGTCAAACGTCACCAGTGAGTGTATTTGATTGGTGAAATGCAGGCATGCGATAGATCCAACTTTGAAGGTCTGTCTGACAAACCTAAAACAAACAAAGCGTGCATTAACAGATCGATAAAAATCAGTAGCGAGTAGCGAGCTGAATGTAGATAAAAGTAGCGGAGTAAAAGTAGCGTCTCTTCTCTATAAATATACTCAAGTAAAAGTATGTTGCATTAAAACTACTCTTAGAAGTACAATTTATCCCAAAAGTTACTCAAGTAGATGTAACGGAGTAAATGTAGCCCACCTCTGACTATATATGATCAGACTCAGGTAATAAACTGATGGGCGATGATAAACTGAGAGTGAATACAATGTAAGACTTAGGATGTGGGCGTGGCATGGCGCCAAAACTTATAATAATAATAATAATAATAATAATAATAATGATAATAAGGGCTCCAGCAGCGGAGAAAGTTAGCATGCTTAAGTTAGCTTGCTAGCAAGCTATCGTTTGCATGCTAACAGTTAACAGGTGTCATGTACCAAGTTATATGACTCTGGGGTAAACGGTTGCAAAAGTAGCTCAAAAAGTAATGCTAATTTTAGCATGCTAGCAAGCTAACCATGGCATGCTAACAGTTAGCATGTCTCACCTTTCAAGTAACACGGCTGTAAGGTGTATGGCTGCGGAAACATAGAAGAAAAGTGTAAAATTAGATGAAAAAGTTAGCATGCTCAAGTTAGCTTGCTAGCAAGCTACCGTTTGCATGCTAACAGTTAACAGGTGGACGGCGTGGCGAAGTTGGTAGAGTGGCCGTGCCAGCGATCGGAGTGTTGCTGGTTACTGGGGTTCAATCCCCACCTTCTACCATCCTAGTCACGTCCGTTGTGTCCTTGGGCAAGACACTTCACCCCCTGCTCCTGATGGCTGCTGGTTAGCGCCTTGCATGGCAGCTCCCGCCACCAGTGTGTGAATGTGTGTGTGAATGGGTGAATGTGGTAATACTGTCAAAGCGCTTTGAGTACCTTGAAGGTAGAAAAGCGCTATACAAGTATAACCCATTTATCATTTATCACGTACCGAGTTATATGACTCTGGGGTAAACAGTTGCAAAAGTAAGTCAAAAAGCTAATTTTAGCATGCAAGCAAGCTAACGTTAGCATGCTATCAGTTAGCATGTGTCACATACCATGTTATATGATTGTCTCATTAGAGAAAAAAACGTAAAGTTAGCATGTTAATGTTAGCATTTATATGGTCTCGAGCAGCGGGGCAATCACCGCCAGGTTAGGGCCGGCGCAGCGGGGCAATCATCGCCAGGGTTCCCTTGAAACTGCTGTGGGGATTTTTTTTCTCTGCGTTTTTGAAGCCATTAATCTTCATCTTATTTGGTAGAAAATAATCATGTGTTATAACTTCACCTTTATCTTTGGTTTTTAGGCCAAAATGCGTCCATTCTCCCTTTTCTGTCTACACACTGTGTCTGCTTGTAAGTTCCCCGTGTGTGTGCGCTGCCGAACATGCTCCTCTGCTCGTAAAACCAGCAATGTCGTGACGTGACGACACGTCATGCCTGTTAAAAAAAATATATATATATACAGGTAAAAGCCAGTAAATTAGAATATTTTGAAAAACTTGATTTATTTCAGTAATTGCATTCAAAAGGTGTAACTTGTACATTATATTTATTCATTGCACACAGACTGATGCATTCAAATGTTTATTTCATTTAATTTTGATGATTTGAAGTGGCAACAAATGAAAATCCAAAATTCCGTGTGTCACAAAATTAGAATATTACTTAAGGCTAATACAAAAAAGGGATTTTTAGAAATGTTGACCAACTGAAAAGTATGAAAATGAAAAATATGAGCATGTACAATACTCAATACTTGGTTGGAGCTCCTTTTGCCTCAATTACTGCGTTAATGCGGCGTGGCATGGAGTCGATGAGTTTCTGGCACTGCTCAGGTGTTATGAGAGCCCAGGTTGCTCTGATAGTGGCCTTCAACTCTTCTGCGTTTTTGGGTCTGGCATTCTGCATCTTCCTTTTCACAATACCCCACAGATTTTCTATGGGGCTAAGGTCAGGGGAGTTGGCGGGCCAATTTAGAACAGAAATACCATGGTCCGTAAACCAGGCACGGGTAGATTTTGCAAATCTATGCCACGCACAAAATCAAATAAAAAAATAAGCGCATAACAATTTTCGACACACGGACACGACAGAGAAAACAGTTTTCGTCATCATTGTTCAAATATTGTGACGTCTGTCGAGACGCTTATCTCCATTCGGTGCCACACGTCCACACCATCAAAATGCCGAGGCAAAAATTTCCACATCAACACCGTATGAAAAAAATAGTGATTTCTTTTAGTTGTGATTTCCCTCTCTGCATGAAAGTTTAAAAGTAGCATATATTAATGCAGTATGAAGAAGAATGTTTTAATGTAGACATGCAAGCCTTGAAAGAACATTTTGAAAATCAAGACTACATTTCCTGCAAATGGGTGCATTTCTACCCTATATTTTAACTTTAGATTTATTCTCATATCAAACTCTTTTAGTTGTCTTTTTGACACTTACATCCGGCGCCCCCCTCCACACCCTGGATTATAAATAATGTAAATAATTTAATGTGATTATCTTGTGTGATGACTGTATTATGATGATAGTATATATCTGATAGTATATATCTGTATCATGAATCAATTTAAGTGGACCCCTGGAAAAACTTATTGGGGTGTTACCATTTAGTGGTCAATTGTACGGAATACGTACTTCACACTAATAAAAGTCTCAATCAATCAAAACACATAGAATCATCATACTGCTGTGATTATATGCATCAAGTGTTCATTCAAGGCTAAGGCAAAATATCGAGATATATATCGTGTATCGCAATATGGCCTTAAAATATCGCAATATTAAAAAAAGGCCATATCGCCCAGCCCTAGTTCAATGATGCCATTTCTGTTTGTCATGTATAATTTTGTCTTATTTTGTGTTTATCCTTGAATAAACAGGTCAGTTTCTTGTTACCAACCATTGTGTATTATTCAAACTCCCCTAATTCAGCTGGCTAGTTGTTATCAAGAGTACTAAAACCCTTTTCAACATGATTCTGACAACTAAATAGGCTAAATAACTTTCAACTTTAATACATGCTCGGATAGGCCAGTATCGGTCAGTATCGGTATCGGTCAGTATCGGTATCGGATCGGAAGTGCAAAAACAATATCGGTATCGGATCGGAAGTGCAAAAACCTGGATCGGGACATCCCTAATATATACTTATTAGAGATGCGCGGTTTGCGGGCACAACCGCGGAGTACGCGGATCGGGCGGATGAAATTTAAAAAAATTAGATTTTACCCGCGGGTCAGGTCGGGTCGGGCGGTTGAAATGAAAAAAAATTAGATTTTAAATAGATTCAGGCGGGTGGCAGTTAAACCAATTGGGAAATATATATACATAGTTAAATGTTGTTACCCACATACGAAAAACGAGCAGGCACCTGCTGCATATGCCACAACAGAAGAAAAAGAAAAAAAAGAGATGGACACTTTTACGGAGCGGAGAAGGGACGCCTCGCCGGGGTCCGCGGGACCGAGGCCCCTTCCCCCGAGAGGGCCCCACCGGGAGCCGTAGCTGAGGCGATCCGCGAGAAGGGCCCGACGCACGTCCAGGGTCACCACCGCGCCCACCGTACCGACACCCCGCCTCGTCCGCCTTCGCCGCGGCCGGCGTCACGCGCAGCAGGTAAGCAGCTTACCTGCCCGCCACCCCCGTGGCCGGGGGCTCGTAACAGGGGTCACTCCGCGCGCTCCGCCCGCGCAGCTTACCTGCCCGCCACCCCCATTGCCGGGGGCGCGTAACAGAGGTCACTCCGCGCGCAGTGCGCTCACGAAAGGGGTGGGGCTCACCCTGGTTGATATAGACAGCAGCTAGGACGGTGGCCATGGAAGTCGGAACCCGCTAAGGAGTGTGTAACAACCCACCTGCCGAATCAACTAGCCCTGAAAATGGATGGCGCTGGAGCGTCGGGCCCATATACCCGGCCGTCGCCGGCAGCGAGACGCGCTTGGAGGTGCGCTCAGCGCGGCTGCCATATGATTGCGCACTGGTGTGCGTCTGGGTCGTGACAGCGTGGCACGCGAATGTCTGCGCTGCATTGGATCAGTCTCCTTTCTTTAACAGGCAAAAGCTTTATAACCTCACTAATGCCTTGCATCGTCTATATTAGATATATAACAACGGGCGGGTGCGGTTCTGATCAAATGTTACATCGGGTGGATGGCGGATGGTTGACGACTTTCTGATGCGGTTGCGGATGAAATAATTGCCTATCTGCGCATCTCTAATATATACATAGATAATAAATTGGGAACCGGTACTTTTCAAACAGAGTATAGTACAGTTTTTCATCGATTAGTACCGCGATACTATACTAGTACCGGTATACCGTACAACCCTACTACCTGCACTACGCCTGCTGTCTTCGCATCTTGTTTTGTTGGTAATTGTTGGCAATTACCTCTTCGGAATTTTAAAAGCCTCCCCGCCGCCGCGTGTTATCAGCAGGTCAAAGTGGTCACATAACGCGTATTAACAACATTCCAGAAATGGGCCGAGTGAAATATTTATGGTGGCTTCACTAAGCCCCTTCAGACGGCGCCATTGTTTGTTGTTGTTGTTTGGAATGTTTCCTCCACCAAGTCTTTCAGGAAGTGACGGCACTAAAAAGACCTTTGAAGAGGCAGCAGGGACTAATTCGGAAAGAGGGATCATATTTTTAGATGAGTCGCTTTGCCCGGTATCGATCCTTTTTCATGGTTCCTCTCACGAGGCCCTGCTAGGCAACGCCGCTGACCTTTGGAGGGAATGAAGGCGGGCCTGAGCGAGCCTTTCACTGCAAACACTCCAACTCCTGTTTGCTTTTTCTCCTTCCACTCAACCGTTCAGCGGCAACTTCCTGCTCGCCGCTCGTTCCGCCTCCACGCTGACGAATGACGTTTTTGCCTTGTTTGTTTTCCCGCCATGAGGGAATCTCCTTCCATTGTGTTCTTCCGTGAGTCACTTTTACACGCGCGTGACATTTCAGTCTTGCCGTCGTCACAAAGGCTCCGGGGGGGCGACGGGGAGGTCCCGTTAAAAGTCCCAAAATACCACGCCGTCTCGCCAAATATCTTCTTTTTCAGGCCACTCAGTGGGGGGGGCGGAATTATTTCTGGCTCATCAACTCCCGAGAGTCAAAAGTTTCACTTTTAGTCTGACATACTTTCTAGATGACTTGAATCACGACTCGTTACTACAAATATTAACAATGGAAATGAAAATACGATAACAATTCATCTTTCCACACCCACTTCAAATTAGACTTAATCTGTTCCAGGGTCAAACTGTAGCCATCCTTAAAGCTGCACAGGCAGTGTTTAAGTGGCATTTTAAACATTTTATCTGTTATTTAAGTGCAAACAGAAGCTAATAACTGTTAAAAATAATAATAAATAGACTTAATCTGTTCCAGGGTCAAAGTGTAGCCACCCTTAAAGCTGCACAGGCAGTGTTTAAGTGGCATTTTAAACATTTTAACTGTTATTTAAGTGCAAACATAAGCTAATAACTGATAACAATAATAATAAATAGACTTAATGTGTTCCAGGGTCAAACTGTAGCCACCCTTAAAGCTGCACAGACAATGTTTAAGTAACATTAAAAACCTTTTAGCTGTAATGTAAGTGCAAACATAAGCTAATAACTGTTAAAAATAATAATAAATAGACTTAATCTGTTCCAGGGTCAAACTGTAGCCACCCTTAAAGCTGCACAGACAATGTTTAGGTCACAATTAAAACATTTTAACTGTTATATAAGTGCAAACAGAAGTTAATAACTGTTAAAAATAATAATAAATAGACTTAATCTGTTCCAGGGTCAAACTGTAGCCACCGTTAAAGCTGCACAGGCAATGTTTAAGTAACATTAAAAACCTTTTAACTGTTATTTAAGTGCAAACATAAGCTAATAACTGATAACAATAATAATAAATAGACTTAATGTGTTCCAGGGTCAAACTGTAGCCACCGTTAAAGCTGCACAGACAATGTTTAAGTAACATTAAAAACCTTTTAGCTGTAATGTAAGTGCAAACATAAGCTAATAACTGTTAAAAATAATAATAAATAGACTTAATCTGTTCCAGGGTCAAACTGTAGCCACCCTTAAAGCTGCACAGACAATGTTTAGGTCACAATTAAAACATTTTAACTGTTATATAAGTGCAAACAGAAGTTAATAACTGTTAAAAATAATAATAAATAGACTTAATCTGTTCCAGGGTCAAACTGTAGCCACCCTTAAAGCTGCACAGGCAATGTTTAAGTAACATTAAAAACCTTTTAACTGTAATGTAAGTGCAAACATAAGCTAATAACTGTTTTAAAAAATGATAATAAATAGACTTAATGTGTTCCAGGGTCAAACTGTAGCCACCCTTAAAGCTGCACAGACAATGTTTAAGTGGCATTTTAAACATTTTATCTGTTATTTAAGTGCAAACAGAAGCTAATCACTGTTAAAAAATAATAATAAATAGACTTAATGTGTTCCAGGGTCAAACTGTAGCCACCCTTAAAGCTGCACAGACAATGTTTAAGTGGTATTTTAAAAATGTTAACTGTTATTTAAGTGCAAAAAGAAGCTAATAACTGTTAAAAATAATAATAAATAGACTTAATGTGTTCCACGGTCAAAATGTAGCCACCCTTAAAGCTGCACAGACAATGTTTAAGTAAAAATAAAAACCTTTTAACTGTTATTTAAGTGCAAACATGTCACGACAGGGACTATGGCGTGGTTTGTTCTCCCGAGGTGCAAGTGATTTGGACCAGACATGGCGTGAAGGTGAATACATGATTTATTTTAACACTATATATCAAAAAGGAACAAACGAAAAGCGCGCACAATGGCGGAGGTACAAAACTAGGCTTTTGAAAACAAAACTTGCACATAGGCAGAAACTGTGAACAATGAAACAAAAACACTAACTGTGGCATTAATAAACAAAAAAACTTACTTGGCATGGACTATGAAGTGCGCAGAGGTAAGAGTGTGACAGGGGTATGAATCCGGATGTCGCCAGAACGACACACTGAAAACAATGAACTTAAATACTACAGACATGATTAACGAAAACAGGTGCGTGACTCAAAACCTGAAACAGGTGCGTGACGTGACAGGTGAAAACTAATGGGTAACCATGGAAACAAGACAAGGGAGTGAAAAGCCAGAAACTAAAGAGTCCAATAACTAAACAAAACAAAACATGACTAATACAAAACATGGTCACACAGACATGACAAAACATAAGCTAATCACTGTTAAAGATAATAATAAATAGACTTAATGTGTTCCAGGGTCAAACTGTAGTCATTTTAACAGCTTTATTAAGTGTACAGGCAATCTTTGAAACCACATTTGAACATTCTTAATTGTCATACAAAAGTAAAAATAAGTAAGTCACTGTTATTAATAATGAAAATGGAAATAATCTGTTCCAGGGTCAAACTGTAGCCATTCTTAAAGCTGCACAAGCAATGTTTTAAGCCACATTTTAACATTGTTAACTCTCAGGTGTTAAAAGACGTTCCATCCATCCATCTATTTTCTACCAATTGTCCATTTCGGGGTCGCGGGGGGTGCTGGAGCCTATCTCAGCAGCATTCGGGCGGAAGGCGGGGTACACCCTGGACAAGTCGCCAGCTCATCGCAGGTTAAAAGACGTTAATTACTGTTAAAATAACAATAGAAATAATTTGTTCCAGGGTCAAACTGTAACAATTCTTAAAGCCGAACAAGCAATGTTTTATGTCACATTTTTTAACATTATTAACTCTCGGGTGTAAAAAGACGTTAATTACTAGTAATAATAACAACAAGAACAAAAATCTGTTCAAACTGTAGCCACTTTATGAAGTCACATTTTAACATTATTATCTCTTGGGTGTAAAAAGACATTAATTACTGTTAATAATAACAACAATAGAAATAGTCTGTTCCAGGGTCAAACTGTAGCCACTTTATGAAGTGTACAAGCAATGTTTTAAGTCACATTTTAACATTATTATCTCTCGGGTGCAAAAAGACGTTAATTACTGTTAATAATAACAATAATATAAATAATCTGTTCCAGGGTCAAACTGTAGCCACTTTATGAAGTGTACAAGCAATGTTTGAAGTCACATTTTAACATTATTATCTCTCGGGTGTAAAAAGACGTTAATTACTGTTAATAATAACAACAATAGAAATAGTCTGTTCCAGGGTCAAACTGTAGCCACTTTATGAAGTGTACAAGCAATGTTTTAAGTCACATTTTAACATTATTATCTCTCGGGTGCAAAAAGACGTTAATTACTGTTAATAATAACAACAATAGAAATAATCTGTTCCAGGGTCAAACTGTAGCCACTTTATGAAGTGTACAAGCAATGTTTTAAGTCACATTTTAACATTATTATCTCTCGGGTGCAAAAAGACGTTAATTACTGTTAATAATAACAACAATAGAAATAATCTGTTCCAGGGTCAAACTGTAGCCACTTTATGAAGTGTACAAGCAAAGTCTTTGGTCCCACTTGGTAATTCTTAACTGTCATACAAGTGTAAAAGGAAGCTAAGCAGTGTTCCATGACAGAAAAGGGGCGTGTCAATCACTGTGTCAATCATCTCACTAACATTCAGCCCACATCGCCAACACTTGAGGTACCGGAAGGTGACAGCGTTAGAAAAGGATTGATGGAAAGTTCTAGAAAGGTTCTTAATATCTGTGTGCCTCTCATTGTAGGCTGCCCTTAACTTTGCCGTCCTGGTCGGCAACGCTACAAAGCCCAGGCGTCCGCCCACCTCCTTTCCTCGTCTCGCCTGAGCTCCGGCAGCATGGCCGCCCCCGCCGGCGCGGAGGTGAAGGAGCTCAACCCGGTGGACTTCATCCAGCTCCAGCAGTACATTGAATGTGAGTGGGTGTGCACGCCTCACCTAACTCTCCACATGTCTCATACCTACACCTGCTTCTTTCTCGCCATCTGGTCGGCTTTTTAATACCTCTAATATTGCCAGGGTCAAAGTTCGCGACATCTCCGGCAAATCTCAATCCTCCGTGATAGTTGTTGAGGAAAGAGACATTCAATGACATGAAAGTAGTGCATCGCTAATCCTTAGTCCCTAAAGAAATAATGCAAATAATCTGTTCCAGGGTCAAACAGAATCAGAAATACTTTATTAATCTCCGAGGGGAAATTAAGATTTTCAGCACAATCCCATTCAAGAGCAGACAAACATCACAGGGAGACAGCACCGGATCGCTGACGGGTCTGCCAGCCATAGACATCTTATAAGTCGACGCAGCATTGGCTGCTGTGACGCGAGAAATTGGGCCGCCATCTTGAAGTGGTGATGAGGAGCCTAAACCATACTTGCCAACCCTCCCGAATTTTCCGGGAGACTCCCGAAATTCAACGCCTCTCCCGAAAACCTCCCGGGACAAATATTCTCCCGAAAATCTCCCGATTTTCAGCCGGAGCTGGAGGCCACGCCCCCTCCAGCTCCATGCGGACCTGAGTGAGGTCAGCCTTTTTTTTATGACGGGAGGACAACAGGGTGACAAGAACTAAATCATCCAGACTAGAGATAAATTGTATTATTATGGTTATCTTACCTAAACATAAATATATTTATTAATTTATTTAAAAAAAAAACTAAATACATTTTTACTATATTTTGCTAAAAACATCAAAATTATTATTTTTTTTTTTTTTTCTGACGTCTTATTACATCCAGCCATATAATTATACATTAAAATAAACATATATGAAATAATTAATTTTAAATGGTCATAATAATTCATTTAAAATTACCATATTTAATTATTAAAATAATTGCTTGTTTATCAGCAACTTTAGCATTTTATTCATTACATTTTGAAGCTCTCAGAAGCCAAGTTATGTTATATTCCTTCATATTTATTTATGCAAGTTTGAAGTATCAATTATCTAAACACAGTTTTGTTTGCATATTTTCAGGATGTATATATATATATATATATATATATGTGTATATATATGTGTATATGTATATGTATGAAATACTTGACTTGGTGAATTCTAGCTGTCAATATACACCTCCCCTCTTAAACACGCCCCCGCCCACAACCACGCCCCAGTCCCACCCCCGACCACGCCCCCCACCCCCCACCTCCCGAAATCGGAGGTCTCAAGGTTGGCAAGTATGGCCTAAACTGACAGTTGACAGGTAGAAAACAAAGATGGTGTTCAGCGTTTTCCTGCTCAAACGAGCGGACTGTTGAAAATAGGAATCGGGGGATTGCTTTTCACAAGTAAGATTTAACATTAACGTACTATTGGTTGTATTTTGTGAAAAGAATATTACCATATTGTATATACCCTATTTTCCGCACTATAAGGCGCACCTAAAAACCTCCAATTTTCTCAAAAGCTGACAGTGCGCCTTATAATATGGACCAGTGACGTGCGGTGAGGTTGATGGCTGGTGAGGCACTGACTTCATCACAGTCAGATTTACAAACATATGAACCCTAAAGAGTATCTTATTCACCATTTGATTGGCAGCAGTTAACGGGTTATGTTTAAAAGCTCATACCAGCATTCTTCCCTGCTTGGCACTCAGCATCAAGGCTTGGAATTGGGGGTTAAATCACCAAAAATGATTCCCGGGCGCGGCGCCGCTGCTGCCCACTGCTTCCCTCACCTCCCAGGGGGTGAACAAGGGGATGGGTCAAATGCAGAGGACAAATTTCACCACACCTAGTGTGTGTGTGACAATCATTGCTACTTTAACTTAACTTTAACTTTACACATACAAACTGTAGCACACAAAAAAGCACAGTTAATAAAAAAAACTTTATTATGGTCTTACCTTTACTTATAAATTAAGTCCATGCGCCGCAACTAAAGCCCTCACTTAAACTTTCCACGGGCAAGATTGAATCTATTTAAAAAAGTGTAACCGAGGGTTTATAAATGTCGCCTATACTGTATGAAACTACAAAATAACAAACACGGAGGCTCCAGTTTACACAAGGACCACTTTATTTACCTTCTTTCAAAAACCTCTGCAATGTGACATCACTTCCGCTCTTAGCGCCTTCAAAATAAGAGCTCAAGGCTTATACTGTATAACAGCGCATAACAGGAACTTAACATCACAAAGAGGAAAGCCCATGAAAATAGGTTACAAAAGTTATTAAGAAGCCAAAAAGTGCAAAAACAATAATGTTCGTGTTGAAGGAGTTGTGAATTAGGTACACCTGCAGTCTGCAGGTGTATCTAATGTTGTGTCCCTGCAGTCATTCACAACTCCTCCAACACCAACATAATTGTTTTTGCACTTTTTGGCTTCTTATGAAATAATTTTTAAAAATAGATTCAATCTTGCACGTGGAAAGTTTAGGTGTGAGCTTTAGTTGATATAACACTTCTACGGCGGGGGTGCAGGAGGCGAGCCTCAGCCAGTGCGTCTTTTGCAGCCGTTTTATGATCGCTCAGCACAAGAAATACTTTACACACATACAGTTGTTGACAAAATACACTGTACATTATATACCTCAGCTAACTAAACTATGGAAATGTATAATATAGTTCATATAGCAATACAGTCTCACTGCACAGCAGGCCAGCAGTTAACCGAGCCATTGCGCAATCCATGTTGAGGCACTGAGTGACGTGCCTCAACTGGCTGCTGATCACCGCACCGTCTCTTCTCAGTATTTGAACGGCAAATGTGAAAATTCAGCGATTTTGAATAAAAATAATCTAAAACTGGTGAAGTTAAATGGAAAATAACTTTATAGTATAATCACTGGATACATATAACAATTTAATTATTTTTTTTCTTTTTAAATTTTTTTTCTTTCCATGATGGCAGGTGAGGCCCTGCCTCACCTGCCTCTAGTGACTGCACATCACTGATATGGACCAATATT
This sequence comes from Nerophis lumbriciformis, assembly GCF_033978685.3. NCBI lineage: Eukaryota > Metazoa > Chordata > Actinopteri > Syngnathiformes > Syngnathidae > Nerophis > Nerophis lumbriciformis. The sequence goes on from NC_084548.2 coordinate 72,030,118, forward strand.
GAGCCACAACAGGTCTCGCAACTACAGGATACATAATGTAACCCCAGCCTCTACTGTAGCGTCCATTCTATGCGCCTTATAATGCGGTGCGCCTTATATATGAACAAAGTTTTAAAAATAGGCCATTCATTGAAGGTGCGCCTTATAATCCGGTGCGCCTTATAGTGCGGAAAATACGGTACTTCTCTGCAAACCTAGGAAATGTTCTATTTTGTCTTCATTATTTTTGTCAGAATGCACCAGAATGCTTCATTTGTATGTGAAAATCACAAAGAACTCTTCTGGGGGAACAAAATTCACCAGCCGCCCCTGATTATGATGCATTCTCATTTTAGGCAAAGTATAAGACAATACTTTCTTAACAGTATAATTGTAACCAGGAATAAGTCTTCAAGTAACAATATTCAAATACTAACATTGTTGGGTAAGACAGAATTTGGTTTTATTCTGAATCCAGTGAAACAGGTTGGTGGTTTTAGCTAATATAAAGACTTTCAGGTGTTTATATATGTTTATGTTCAAGTATTTGGCAGACTCTTTTATTCAAAGCGACATACATAAAAAAATACATATAAAACAATCACTGTAAACATGATCATTTAAGGGAAGAATGTCATAGAAAATATCAATACAAAGTGTCAAGACAGAATAAACTCTCTGAGATATATAGATGTATAATGTATTTATACATTGTTTATGTAGCATGTATATATAACCTAATCATATTGTTTCTTCAACTTAAAAATAGCTGACCGTTTTTTCCCCCTTCTCTGGGATTATATTCCCAGTTTTGATCTGGGACGTCTGGTCACTTAGAGCATATAAGAATATTCTATTACTGTTAAGCAAACTATGAATAATAAAACATGTGTCCTTTATCATGACAAAAAAGCGCGTGAAAGTAAGTGGTATTCAGTGAATATATATATATATATATATATATATATATATATATATATATATATATATATATATATATATATATATATATATATATATATATATATATATATATATATGTGTATATATATATACATATACTGTATTCAGTGAATACCACTGACATTTACTTAAAGAAATGTAGTTAATTTATTTTTTGTGTGTCTTTTTAGGGGGTGGGGTTCACGTTATTTCATGTTTAAAAAAAAATCATATCTATTAATTTTTTATTTGTATGTATTATTGTTGTTATTATTATTACTGTATATTTATTTATTTCATTTTTATTTTGATCAATTCCACTGTTTTTTTTAACTAAAAATGTCTCAACTAACTAATATTTTCCTATCTAGAAAGAACTCTATGAAATAATCTTTAAAAAGATTTAAAAATTATTTCACTAAATGGTAAAAAAAATATGTCTGTTTATACTAAATATTGTGGAAAAAATATATAAGTTACTTAAAGAAATGTAGTTAATTAATTTTTTCTTCTGTTTTTTAGGGCGTGGGGTTCACATTATTTTATGTATTCTTTCATAATTTCTATTACTATTTTTGTATTATTGTTATTATTAGTATTACTGTATATTTAGTTATTTCATTTTTATTTTAATCAACTCCACTGTTTTTTAACTAAAATGTCTCAACTAACTAATATTTTCTTATCTAAAAATAACTCTCAAATAATTTTTAAAAGGATTTACGGATATTTTCAGTTTAACCCAATTGTACGATTGTCGTTTTGAACAAAAACTTTAATGTTGAATGGAAAATGCGTCAACTTCCTTTTTTTGTTGTAAATTTCAATTTGCATTTAATTATTAGGGCCCGCATGGCCCATTGTATAAGGACTCCCAAAGGGAGTCCTTATGCAATGGGACATAAGGACCTATTGAATTTGTAAGGTTTTATTATTATTATTATTATTATTATTATACCGGCCGCCTCTTTGAGCTGTAATTTGACCCACTTAACATGCTTCAAAACTCACCATATTTGACCCACCCATCAGGACCTGCGAAAATTGTCTTTTAATGAAAAAACCAAACCCCTAAACTCAAAATTGCGCTCTAGCGCCCCCTAGGAAAGAAAAAAAACTAGACTGCCTGTAACTCCCACTAGGAAGGTCGGAGAGACATGAAACAAAAACCTCTATGTAGGTCTGACTTAGACCTAGTTTTCATAACTGTATATCTTCGGGCAAAAATCAACAGGAAGTTGGCAATTCCCCCTTCAAGACAAAAATTTACTAAAAACAGTCACTTTTGCCTCTTTGAGCTGTAATTTGACCGCCTTAACATGCTTCAAAACTCACCGAACTGAACACACACATCAGGACTGGCAAAAATTGCGATCTAATAAAAAAAACGTAACCCCAAATCTCAAAATTGCGCAGAAAAAACTGCTCCTCGGAAGAAAAGAATGACAAAACTGCCGGTAACTCCCACTGGGAAGGTCGGAGAGACATGAAACAAAAACCTCTATGTAGGTCTCACTTAGACCTACATTTCATAGATTGACATCCTTCAGCAAAAATCTACAGGAAGTTTGCAATTCCCCCTTCAAAACAACATTTTTGTAAAAACTGGTCACCTGTCTTCAAACATTATCTCCTCTGAGCACGTTTGTTGTTTCGGCTTCAAAGGACTACCAGTGGACAAAAGTATTGGGACGCTTACACTGGACAAAAGTATTGGGACACTTAGGACTACAACTGGACAAAAGTATTGGGACACTTAGGACTAAAACTGGACAAAAGTTTTGGGACACTTAGGACTAAAACTGGACAAAAGTATTGGGACACTTAGGATAAAAACTTGACGAAAGTATTGGGAGACTGTGGACTAAAACTTGACATAAGTATTGGGAAACTTCGGACTACCACGGGACAAAAGTATTGGGACACTCAGGACTAAAACTGGAAAAAAGTATTGGGACACTTGGGACGTGAACTGGACAAAAGTATTGGGACACTTGGGACTAACACTTGACAAAAGTATTGGGACACTTAGGACGAAAACTGGAGAAAAGTATTGGGACACTTAGGACTAAAACTGGACCAAAGTATTGGGACACTTAGGACTAAAACTGGACAAAAGTATTGGGACACTTAGGACTAGCAGCTGCCAAATATGCGGGCCCGACCAACGCTGCTTGCAGCTTTAATTTTAATTATAATTGTGTTTATTATTGTACTTTTTTTATTTTAAAATATTTTTTTTTCTTCTAATTAATATTTGTTGTGAATAAACATGTCTCTGAAGGAATATACAGTATTTTATATGAATATTAATGTGATCTTTAAAATGAATATAGATGCATTAAATGATGGATTCAGATTCCTAGCTATTGCCAGTTGTCTCATGATGTCTTCATGCCATCTTCCCAATATGTCTCTTTTCGTCCTTCCTGCTCGTCCAGATTGCAGCCTGAAGGTGAAAGACGTGCTGCGGGAGTTTGATGCAGATGGCCGCCTTGCCCGCCACAGGCACGGAGAGGTGAGCGAACGGGAATGGGATGTCCTCATTTTCCAGTCTGGAAAGTAGCGCCCTGAAAGTGTGATTTATTCCAAACGTGGGCACTTTATCAACACTCCTCTAATTCCATTCAAAGCTGTCGCCTCTGTAAATGTAAATGACTCCCTCAGCTGGGCCCACGCAGCAAGGCTGCTTTAGCAACTTTTTGCCTCTGCGCCACACTCATTAATGCAAACTACTATCATATAATACAGTGGGTTTTTTTGTAAAACCCAAATCATTTTCCCTTAGGAAACAACAGTAATTATGTTCCAGATACCCAAAATACTAACTTTATTGAGAATAATTACAGTTTCACAAAACAATGCAAAATGTACAGTATATGCCCACAAACTTTAATATACATTATTCTCTTGAATTCAGTAGTGTTTCTCACCTTCTTTGTCAAAGTCGTGTTGTATCCAAGAACTCACAGGACTTACACTTTCACATCGACCTACTTGATCCCACGCATGAGGGAGACCCTTTAACTCATCACAAAACTAGAGGACAGCCTTTAAGCGCCATATGACCTTGTTTGGTTAGACCAAGGCTGTTTTTGACTTGTGGGCCGCATTGGGCTGAAAAAATTTGGTCGAGTTCCAAAAGCCGACTGCATGTAAAGTAATTATTATATATATATATATATATATATATATATATATATATATATATATATATATATATATATATATATATATATATATATATATATATATATATATATATATATATACGTATGTATATACATATACTGTATGTATATATATATATACATATACTGTATATATGTGTATACATATATATATATGTATACACATATATACATATATACAGTATATGTATATATATACACACATATATACATATATACATGTATACAGTATATGTATATATATTATATATATGTGTATATATATATATATACTGTATACATATATACAGTATATGTATATATACTGTATATATATACCGAGAATGTCGTTGTGGCTTGTGCAGCCCTTTGAGACAGTTGTGATTTAGGGCTATATAAATAAACATTGATTGATTGATTGATTGATATATATGTGTTTGTGTATATATATATATATATATATATATATATATATATATATATATATATATATATATATATAAATATATATATATATATATATATATATATATATATATATATATATATATATATATGTATGTATGTATGTATGTATGTATGTACATATATACATATACTGTATATCAGGGGTCCTCAAGTACAAATCTTGAAGGTCCACAAATGTTTTTTTTTAAACAGGCTGGGTCCGTTTATTATCGGTCAAGCTTATATAGTAGCAGGAGGTAGGTGGTTTAACATTTTCTTAAAATTAACAAAAATAAAATAAATATCCAATAAAATACATGAAATATTTTCTTTGAAACAAAAATAAATAAGAACTTTGAAAAAATGTGTCCTCTGCATTTGACCCATCCCTTGATCACCCCCTGGGAGGTGAGGGGAGCAGTGGGCAGCAGTGGCGCTGCGCCTGGGAATCATTTTTGGTGATTTAACCCCCAATTCCAAGCCTTGATGCTGAGTGCCAAGCAGGGAAGAATGCTGGTATGAGCTTTTAAACATAACCCGTTAACTGCTGCCAATCAAATGGTGAATAAGATACTCTTTAGGGTTCATATGTTTGTAAATCTGACTGTGATGAAGTCAGTGCCTCACCAGCCATCAACCTCACCGCACGTTCCTGCTCTGTTGCTATTTGTTGTTGTGTCATAGATTTAACAAAAATCTTGCTTGATGTTTCATATGACTTTTTCAGCCTCGTGATTTCTTTTTTTTCTTAGCTCTGAATCATGAGGAAATGTCTCTTCAAATTCGCGGTGCTCTTTCAGATAGTGACGTTTCAGATTTTCACTTTTCACCAGAGCACCAGTACTGTTGCATATTAGACACATTGGTCTGGTACTTGCAGTAGGTAGGATGAAACATATTGCTCTGTCCATTCTTCCTTGAAACGTCGGTTTTCCCTGTCCACCTTTCTTTTACCAGCCTGAGCCAACTTGGAGCATGCCATTGTGATTTGATTCACAGTCAGTGACTGACGAGTGAACAGTTAGCGAAGTAGCGATACGAGACAACTGTGTGCCTGCAGCGAAAGGTTCCATGCACTGTGCACTGCACATGTGTATGACCCAGGTGGTAACAGCCTATCAGCGCGTCGTTGTGATAGAGATGACAACTCATACCCCGGAATTAGCCAATCAGAGTGGCGTTCTCTCGCTCTCACTCCGTCTCTCTCTCTGAGAGAGACGGAGTGAGAGCGAGAGAGAGAGAGAGAGAGAGAGAGACGGAGTGAGTGAGACACGAGAAGTGTAAACGAAACGTGGAGATATTTGATTAAAAACAACGAAGAACGTTGACTTGCGCTAGCGATAACTCACAGATGAATACAATTATTATATTTTTTTATAATAATTATGATTATAATAATAAGAAAAAAAATTTAAAAAAATATTGTTTTATTTATTTATTTTTTTACTATAATTCGTGCTGGGTCCGGACGGACACGTCGCTGGGTCCAGACATGGACCGCGGTCCGCCTGTTGAGGATCACTGCTGTATATATATATATATATATATACATATACTGTATATATATACATATACTGTATATATGTGTATACATATATATATATATGTATACACATATATACAGTATATGTATATATATACACACATATATATATATATACATACACATATATACATATATACAGTATATGTATATATATATGTGTATATATATATATATATATATATATATATATATATATATATATATATATATATATATATATATATATATATATATATATATATATATGTCTTAATAAAGTTATCCAAAAAATAGTGCTCGATACCGTAGTAGAGCGCAATATATGTATGTGTGGGAATAAAAATCACAAGACTACTTCATCTCTACAGGCCTGTTTCATGAGGGGTTCCCTCAATCATCAGGAGATTTTAATGGAAGCATTCACATACCATGGTTTATATAGGGCACAGAGTGGGTGGATACAGGCTGGCGTAGGGGCGTGGTGATTGGCTCATGTGTTACCTAGGAGGTGTTTCCGTCTGTGGCGGCATGCTGATACAATTTCACTGCGCTTGTTGAGGGATGACAGGTCTGGACGGTATATAATAAACAGTTTCTCTTTCAAGCATAGGTTGCATCTTTTATTGCCACTATTGTAAGGTGTGCTGGATGCAAGAATTTGCCATGTTATTGAATATTCAACATTATTGTCTTTGAGGTCCCAAATGTGTTTGCTGAGTTCTGTGGTATTCCGCAGGTTTTGATTCCTGAAAGAAGCCTTGTGATTGTTCCATCTGGTTTTAAACTCTCCCTCGGTTAATCCTACATATGTGTCGGATGTGTTAATGTCCTTGCGTGTTACCTTAGATTGGTAAACAACAGATGTTTGTAAGCACCCCCCGTTGAGAGGGCAATCAGGTTTATTGCGGCAGTTGCAGCCTTTGTTGGTTTTGGGGTCGCTCTGTCCGGGGGCCGACGGCTCATTTGCAATTGTTTTGTTGTGGTTTGAGATAATTTGTCGTATATTGTTCATGCAGCTGTAGCTCAATTTAATGTTGTTCTTGTTGAATACTTTTCTTAGGGTGTTGCCTTTGGGGAAGTGTTTGTCAATCAGAGTGAGGAATTTGTGGCCAATGTTAGTTGAGACGTTTTTGCTGTATGGGGGGTTGTACCAGATGATGTTGTTTCGTTTTCTGTTCTTTTTTGGTTGGTTTCCTGGCGTGGGTTCATAGGTGAGGGTGAAATTGTATCCGCTTTCATCAAGGGCTTTTTGGTACGGGGGGGTTGCTTGGTCAAATTCAGCTTTGCTAGATGACAGCATCGATAGCCTTTTATTAATTCCGGTAGGTATTCTTTTCGTGGTGGTGGGTGGGTGGTTGCTGTCATGGTGCACGTATTGGAGTGTTGTGTTGGATTTCGTGAATGGTTGGTAGCTGTTATTTCTCAGGTTGAAAGTGACGTCGAGGGAGTTGACGGTTTGCTTGTTGGCTTCAATCGTGATCCGTAGGCCGTTCTCTTTGAAAATTTGGCATATGCGCTTCTTGGTATTCTCGCTGCTCCTTGGCGAGGCGCGACACACTGCCAGTCCGTCATCACGGTAAATACCAAGGTTCAGATTGAGGCTAGCGAGCTGGGAGAGGAGGAAACTCCCAACGAGTTCACACGTTTCTGCTCCGTCAAAACTTCCCATAGTGACGTCAAATGTTGAATTGTTCTTTTTTTGCCATGGTGTACTGTTGTGGATGAGTATGGAGTTTTTTGCGTGGATGATGATGATACCATGGTATGTGAATGCTTCCATTAAAATCTCCTGATGATTGAGGGAACCCCCTCATGAAACAGGCCTGTAGAGATGAAGTAGTCTTGTGATTTTTTTCCCATACATATCATATATATATATATATATATATATATATATATATATGTATATATACTGTATATATGTATATATATACCGAGAATGTCGTTGTGGCTTGTGCAGCCCTTTGAGACAGTTGTGAGGTAGGGCTATATAAATAAACATCGATTGATTGATTGATTGATATATATGTGTTTATATATATATTTATGTGTACATATATACATATACTGTATATATACATATACTGTATATATGTGTATACATATATATATATATGTATACACATATATACATATATACAGTATATGTATATATATATATATATACACATGTATGTGTGTGTGTGTGTGTGTGTACATATTATATTAATATAATGGTTATATAATTAATAAATCATATAATTGGATATTAAGAGTACGTGAAAGTTCCACTCCTATCTTGTTTACTTCCTTGACAACTTCCTTAAAGTTTTGTAATCAATCAGAAACATCAATCAGCTAAACATAAACATGAGTGAGTGGGGAGAGAGTGTTTTGCATTTTCCCCATCATGCTTCGTAATGGATGTAATTGCTTTTCTTAATGGCGATAGGACGTTTAGAGACAAATTTGGTAGGAGAAATTGACAAAGATGCGAGGCAGCGCTTGATCGGTAAATAGGAACGAGCGCCGCCTTACGTCAGCAGGCGCATCCTTCCATGGCCATCCTGCACGTGTATGACAAGTGGTCCAGTAAAGTGTCCTGGTGGAGCTGCCATGAGTGAATTATTTATTAGTGGGGCAGCTCTGCGGGGCATCAGCGTCAACAAGAAATGGGTTTTTGGTTCAGCGGCATCATGGGAGTTGTGTGGAAGCCCTCCAGCCTCCAATAAGTCACTTCAGCTCCACTTGCCTTCAAATGCACACCAAAGTAGCGACTGAGGACCTTACTGCCCCCTTCTGGTCGCGCTTGGTACGCCTGTCAGGTTAGCACTGTTGTTCAGAGCGATAAAGTGTACTAGCTGCCCCTCGCTTATATTCAAAATGCAAGTCTCTGGTCGAGGCGGAAGGCCGCCCACGCTGTTTCTGTTATGTTATAAGGGACTTCCTCCCTCCCCCACAGGGTGCTCAAGGTGTGAAAAGTTGTGTTGTCTTAAAGAGTTGTCAAATGTTTTGCGTGGCACATGCCTCTCACTCAACTTTTTATTTTCAATAGTCGTCATTAAAAGGGAATTTTGCCTATCATTCACAATCATTATGAAAGAAAAGATGTATTGTTTTTAATGCATTCTAAATATTATCAAAAGTCCGCTTACAGTGGAGTCGCTCTTTTCTGCCTATAAATCCCTTAAAAAAACGATCAAACATTTTATATACATGATGTAAGTATATATGTAATGTAGTAACATTTATAATACCATTTAATCTTTACCTATTTTGGTCATTTTAAGTACAAAAACCAAAACCAGTAAAGTTGGCATGTTGTGTAAATGGTAAATAAAAAGAGAATACAACAAATCCTTTTCAACTTATATTCAATTGAATAGACTGCAAAGACAAGATATTTCATGTTCACACTGAGAAACTTATTTTTTTTTGCTAATAATCATTAAGTTAGAATTTAATGGCAGCAACACATTACAAAAAAGTTGTCAAAGGGGCATTTTTACCACTGTGTTACGTGGCCTTTCCTTTTAACAACACTCAGTAAATGTTCAGGAACTGAGGAGACACATTTTTGAAGCTTCTCAGGTGGAATTCTTTCCCATTCTTGCTTGATGTACAGCTTAAGTTGTTCAACAGTCCGAGGTCACTGTTGTGGTATTTTAGGCTTCATATTGCGCCACACATTTTCAATGGGAAACAGGTCTGGACTACAGGCAGGCCAGTCTAGTACCCGCACTCTTTTACTATGAAGCCACGTTGATGTAACACGTGGCTTGGCATTGTCTTGCTGAAATAAGCAGGGGCGTCCATGATAACGTTGCTTGGATGGCAACATATGTTGCTCCAAAACCTGTTTGTACCTTTCAGCATTAATGGTGCCTTCACAGATGTGTAAGTTACCCATGCCTTGGGCACTAATACACCCCCATACCATCACACATGCTGCCTTTTACACTTTGCGCCTAGAACAGGGGTCGGCAACCCAAAATGTTGAAAGAGCCATATTGGACCAAAAATACAAAAACAAAACTGTCTGGAGCCGCAACAAATTAAAAGCCATATTACATACAGATAGTGTGTCATGAGATATAAATTGAATTGAGATGACTTAAAGGAAACTAAATGAGCTCAAATATAGCTACAAATGAGGCATAATGATGCAATATGTACATATAGCTAGCCTAAATAGCATGTTAGCATCGATTAGCTTGCAGTCATGCAGTGACCAAATATGTCTGATTAGCACTCCACACAAGTCAATAACATCAACAAAACTCACCTTTGTGCATTCATGCACAACGTTAAAAGTTTGGTGGACAAAATGAGACAGAAAAAGAAGTGGCATAAAACACGTCCTCGAAAGTCGGAGAAAGTTATACATGTAAACAAACTACGGTGAGTTCAAGGACCACCAAAATTAGTAGGACAAAACGGCGCTCGCCAAATATTTGAGTCAGTGAAGCATGTTTAATATAAACAGTGTGCTTTATAACAATTAGGGAGGTTTGTGTCATGTTTGTCCTCCTACAGAAACCATATTAAAACAAAAAAAATATTTTTTTCCCCTCATCTTTTTCCATTTTTCATACATTTTTGAAAAAGCTCCAGATAGCCACTAGGGCGGCGCTAAAGAGCCGCGGGTTGCCGACCCCTGGCCTAGAACAACCTGCATGGTTCTTTTCCTCTTTGGTCCGGAGGACACGACGTCCACAGTTTCCAAAAACAATTTGAAATGTGGACTCGTCAGACCACAGAACACTTTTCCATTTTGCATCAGTCCATCTTAGATGAGCTCGGGCCCAGTGAAGCCGGCGGCGTTTTGGGGTGTTGTTGATAAATAGCTTTCGCTTTGCATAGTAGAGTTTTAACTTGCACTTACAGATGTAGCGACCAACTGTAGTTACTGACAGTGGTTTTCTGAAGTGTTCCTGAGCCCATGTGGTGATATCCTTTACACACTGATGTCGGTTTTTGATGCAGTACCGCCTGAGGGGTCCAAGGTCACAGGCATTCAATGTTACGTGCAGGGATTTCTCCAGATTCTCTGAACCTTTTGATGATATTACGGAGCGTAGATGGTGAAATCCCTAAATTCCTTGCAATAGCTGGTTGAGAAATGTTGTTCTTAAACAATTTTCTCAGGCATTTGTTGACAAAGTGGTGACCCTCGCCCCGTCCTTGTTTGTGAATGACTGAGCATTTCATGGAAGCTGCTTTTATACCCAATCATGGCACCCACCTGTTCCCAATTAGCCTGTTCACCTGTGGGATGTTCCAAATAAGTCTTTGATGAGCATTCCTCAACTTTCTCAGTCTTTTTTGCCACTTTTGCCAGGTTTTTTTTTAAACATGTTGCAGGCATCAAATTCCAAATGAGCTAATATTTGCAAAAAATAACAAAGTTTTCCAGTTGGAACGTTAAATATCTTGTCTTTGCAGTCTATTCAATTGAATATAAGTTGAAAAGGATTTGTTGTATTCTCTTTTTATTTACCATTTACACAACGTGACAACTTCACTGCTTTTGGGTTTTGTACATCAACACTGATTTGCCTGAGTGGCTGGACAGGACATGGTTAAAGCATACTTGCCAACCCTCCCGGATTTTCCGGGAGACTCCCGAAATTCAGCGCCTCTCCCGAAAACCTCCCGGGACAAATTTTCTCCCGAAAATCTCCCGATATTCAGGCGGAGCTGGAGGCCACGCCCCCTCCAGCTCCATGCGGACCTGAGTGACGTGTTGACAGCCTGTTCACACGTCCACTTTCCCACAATATAAACAGCTAATGATCGAGGGCGAGTTCTTGGTTTCTTATGTGGGTTTATTGTTAGGCAGTTTCATTAACGTCCTCCCAACGCGGTAACAACACACAACAACAGCAGTCACGTTTTCGTCTACCGTAAAGCAGTTCGTCTGCCGTAAACAGCAATGTTGTGACACTTTTAAACAGGACAATACTGCCATCTACTGTACATGCATATGTGACCCACCCATAATGTGTCACATTTTTGTGTTGATTTATTTATTTTATTTTGTGGTTTGAATTCGTTTTTGGAGCTGTCATTACACATTTATCAGTATTCACATTGGTCAGTAGGGGGCAGTAGGGCGTTTCTTCCCAATTGAATGCTGTCACCTGCAGACCGGAAGTGTCTTGTCATTCTGATGAGCGCGACCAGTCTGTGAACAATTGAAACGTCCTGTGTGCTTTTTCCTCCTGTATAACAGGTTAGTTTTGGTGAATCAACTCACTGAATAATATCCATGTGATCTTTATAAGTTTAAGTACACATTCTGATGGTGGAGCCTAGCTAACTCTAAAGTGTTTGTGAGTTGTAGTTTGTATTTGTGAATGAATCCAGTGCACAGCTGCAGTAAGTGAGTGCGCAATGTTTGTATAGGAACTTCTGATCCTAATTCAGACTCCCAAATTAGAGCTCCCGTTTTCTTATTTAATTTTATAATGTATATTTGTATAATGTGTGTTTTCTGAAATAGTGACAGAGAATAGAACAAGGATGGACAATTCAACCCTTAACTCAACAATGAGTAGATGAGTGTTATGTGTGTGTATATGTGGAAATAAATGAACACTGAAATTCAAGTATTTATTTTATTTATTTATGCATATATATACATATATATATATATATATATATATATATATATATATATATATATATATATATATATATATATATATATATATATATATATATATATATATATATATATATAGCTAGAATTCACTGAAAGTCAAGTATTTCCTATATATATATATCTTAACCCCCCCGCAACCCCAAAGGGAATAAGCGGTAGAAAATGGATGGATGGATATATCTTAACCACGCCCCCAACCGCGCCCCCCGACCACGCCCCCCACCCCCCACCTCCCGAAATCGAAGGTCTCAAGGTTGGCAAGTATGGCTTAAAGAAAAAGAAAAAGTGAAGAAATTGACAACATAGCCAGAAAAAAACACATTTTATGCTTTTTAAAAAAAAGTTAGATAACAGCCATTTTACATTGTAACTGTAGTGTTCAGTGGAGTTATCTCCTTAACGAAAGGTCCTTAAACGTCTCATTCGTGGTGTTCTTGTGCGTTTTGCAGTGCATCAACGAAGAAGGCTTTCGTCTTTTCCTCAAGACTTACTTGGAAGTGGACGACTTCCCGGCAGATCTGTGCCAGCGGCTCTTTCGCTCTTTCCAGAACTCGGAACCCGCCCAGCTAGACTGTGCCAGTAAGAACACACACACACACACACACACACACACACACACACTTGCATCGACACATTCATTCTCTCATCGCAGGATAGGATAGACTAGACTTTGTCCATCCCACAATGGTGTGGTTGCAGTGCGGATACAAAAAGACCAAAACTAATGAAAACTAGAGGACATAAAAGACAAGAGCACAGAGGTGATGCAACCAGCGCCATTTCTACATACAGCTACAAAAGTCAAACCTAACAAAAAAATGAGCAAGAAATAATACGTGAAGCTCGTCCATCCCGACGCTCAACGCCAGCTCCGCAGCCCTGGCCATTCCTCCGCATCTCCTCCGGTCTCTCCACTCGGACTTTGTTGTGTGGCAGGGAGCCGGCAGCCGGTTTTCGGCCAAAAGGCTCCTCGGAGGCAGATCCAAAATTTCACAAAAGAGCATCAAAAAGCAGGGCAGGAGTCTCAAAAGGGCCCGGTCCCAAAATGCCAAAAAAAGACATGAATAGAAGAGGGAAACATCAAGAACACAAAGGAGGACACACAAGAGTACAGAGCTCCTGCAACCAGCAACCACAACAGTGGGGACATCTTGAAAAAAATCAACAAATATTACATATAACGTAAAAATATCATTAAAAAAAAAAAAAATCATTAAAAAATATCCTAAATTATTATAAATGTTCGAAAATAAATATGATTTTTTTTATTTATTTCTAATTAAGTCACATTATTTGACGTTAGGGATGTGAACAATTCAATTCTATGACATTTTATTCCAGCTCTTGGGGTGACAAATTTCACCCCAAAATACAGCCTGAAAGAACTTTTCATTCATTTTTATTTATTTATTTATTTCAGGCAATGACATAAAGAAGTACAAGTTGACAACACATAATGATATAAATTAATATAGTGCATGATTGTCCAGTTTTGCCGGAAAGGGAGTGGGAAGTAGATAACTTATTTAATCTCACCCCCAGTTCTCCATTCAGTGATTAACACATGAGTTTCACTCTTACTTTGTTCAAGGATTATAATACAGATGTTGTATCATCAGAGGTGGGTAGTAACGCGCTACATTTACTCCGTTACATCTACTTGAGTAACTTTTGGGATAAATTGTACTTCTAAGAGTAGTTTTAATGCAACATACTTTTACTTTTACTTGAGTATATTTATAGAGAAGAAACGCTACTTTTACTACGCTACTTTTATCTACATTCAGCTCGCTACTCCCTAATAATTTTTATCGATCTGTTAATGCACGCTTTTTTTGTTTTGGTCTGTCAGACAGACCTTCATAGTGCCTGCGTTTCAACAAATACAGTCACTGGTGACGTTCACTTCGTTCCACCAATCAGATGCAGTCACTGGTGACGTTAGACCAATCAAACAGAGCCAGGGGTCACATGACCTGACTTAAACAAGTTGAAAAACTTATTGGGGTGTTACCATTTAGTGGTCAATTGTACGGAATATATACTGTACTGTGCAATCTACTAATACAAGTTCCAATCAATCAATCAAAAGTGTGAAGGAAAAAAGACAATTTTTTATTTCAACCGTACATCCCGTCAAAAGCCTAAAGACTGACTGCACAGTTCCTGTCTTCACAATAAAAGTGCCGCTCCATCGCGCCTGCGCTTTCAAAATAAGAGTCTCCGAAAGCCTGCGCAAACAAGCTAGCAAGCTACGGAGTTTGCCGCCAATGTATTTCTTGTAAAGTGTATAAAAACGAATATGGAAGCTGGACAAATAAGATGCCAAAAACCAACCACTTTCATGTGGTATTAGACAGAAAGGAGGAACTTTTTTTCTCCTCCATTTGAAAACGTGGACGTTTGTCATCACTACTGTCTGATTACAATCAATGCAAGTCATCAGAATCAGGTAATACACCAACTTATATTCTTGTCTTCATGAAAGAAAGGAATCTATATGTGTTAAACATGCATGTATATTCATTAAAACACTATTAACATGTAAACAAAAACGGCAAAAAAAATAAATATAAATTATATACTGTATATATCAATGTATGTATATATATATATATATTTATATATATATATATATATATATATATATATATATATATATATATATATATATATATATATATGTGTGTGTGTATATATGTATATATGTGTGTGTGTGTGTGTATATATATATATATATATATATATATATATATATATATATATATGTCTTAATAAGGTTATCCAAACAAATAGTGCTCGATACCGTAGTAGTAATACCATGGTTTATATAGGGCACAGAGTGGGTGGGTACAGGCCAATCACCACGCTCCTACACCAGCCTGTACCCACCCACTCTGTGCCCTATATAAACCATGGTATGTGAATGCTCCCATTAAAATCTCCTGATGATTGAGGGAACCCCCTCATGAAACAGGCCTGTAGAGATGAAGTAGTCTTGTGATTTTTTTTTTTTTTTTTTCCCCCCACACATACATATATATATATATATATATATATATATATATATATATATATATATATATATATATATATATATATATATGTATATATATGATATGTGTGTGTATGTTACTCATCAGTTACTCAGTACTTGAGTAGTTTTTTTACAACATACTTTTTACTTTTACTCAAGTAAATATTTGGGTGACTACTCCTTACTTTTACTTGAGTAATCCATCTCTAAAGTAACAGTACTCTTACTTGAGTACAATTTCTGGCTACTCTACCCACCTCTGTGTATCATAGTGGCATTACCACAGGTAACAATAATTATTACACTGTAACAATCATTTGTATCAACAATGTAGGAATAATGAATATACCAACAATGGTAATAGACAACATAGTAACAATGGTAATAGAAAACATAGCAATAATGGTAATAGACAACATAGCAACAATGGTAATAGACAACATAGCAATAATGGTAATAGACAACATAGCAACAATGGTAATAGACAACATAGCAATAATGGTAATAGACAACATAGCAATAATGGTAATAGACAACATAGCAATAATGGTAATAGACAACATAGCAATAATGGTAATGGACAACATAGCAATAATGGTAATAGACAACATAGCAATAATGGTAATAGACAACATAGCAACAATGGTAATAGACAACATAGCAATAATGGTAATAGACAACATAGCAATAATGGTAATAGACAACATAGTAATAATGGTAATAGACAACATAGCAACAATGGTAATAGACAACATAGTAATAATGGTAATAGACAACATAGCAACAATGGTAATAGACAACATAGCAATAATGGTAATAGACAACATAGCAATAATGGTAATAGACAACATAGCAACAATGGTAAGGAAACATTGAGCACATGTTAACACTTTGAGACAGAGTAGAACAGCAGGTCAAATCAAAGACCCTCATCTCTATATTTGAACCAGACCCCATGTTTGTATAATAGTTTAAATGGATTAATAGTTTGGCATTGCTTGTGTTGTAAGTCCAGTTTGTTCCACAGTTTTACTCCACATACAGACACACAAAAACGTTTACGAGTGGTTTGAGCTCTCGGCAATAAGAAATATCCAAAGCCTCTCAAGTTATGAGCCTGCACTCGTTTTATAAAAAAACGTTGTAGATTAGGCGGCAATAATTTGTTAAATACTTTATATAAGATTATTAATGTATTATATTTAACAAGGTCATCAAATTTGAGCAACTTTGATTGCATAAACAGATTATGAGTATGTTCTAAATAACCAACGTTGTGAATGATCCGCACTGCTCTTTTCTGTAATATGATCAGAGGATGAATTGTGTTGTGGTAAGTATTCCCCCATACTTCAACACAGTACGTAAGGTGTGGCAGTACCAAGGTGCAGTATAGAGTACGGAGTGCATTTTCATTGAGGTATAGTTTTGCTTTGTTTATAATTGAGAGGCTTTTGGAGATTTTTGTTTTAATGTGTCTTATAGAGATGCGCGGTTTGCGGACACAACCGCGGATTATCCGCGGGTCGGGCGGTTGAAATAAAAAAAAATTAGATTTTATCCGCGGGTCGGGTCGGGCGGTTGAAATTAAAAAAAAAAAGATTTTAAATAGATTCAGGCGGGTGGCAGTTAAACCAATTGGGAAATATATATACATAGTTAAATGTTGTTACCCACATACGAAAAACGAGCAGGCACCTGCAGCATATGCCACAACAGAAGAAGAAAAAAAAAGAGATGGCAACGTGGTACGCGACAAACTAAAAAAGGGAATACTAAAGACCAGGGGAAAAAAAGGCCAGAAAAGTTCAGCGTGGACTCGTTTTTATGAGGTTGTAAATCAGGATGATAGTAATGCTGGCTACGTGATTTGCAAGAGCTGCGACGCTGTTTATGTCTACGACAGTCACAAAACCGGGACATCTAACATGGTGCGTCACATTTGTGCAAAACCCCGAACCTCCACAAACACCCTGAGCATGAGCAGTTTCGTCCGCCGTGATCCCAGAAGAGTGCCACAGGATGTTAAAACAAGATAGAACGCAGCTGCCTGCAGCAGTTTGAGTGGCGCGAGCGCGCTTGGAGGCCGGTGCGCTCAGCGCGGCTCCCAGATGATTGCGCACTGGTGTGCGTCTGGGCCGTGACAGCGTGGCACGCATTGAATGTCTCTGCTGAATTGGATCAGTTTCCTTTCTTTAACAGGCAAAAGCTTTATAACCTCACTAATGCCTTGCATCGTCTATATTAGATACCGTATTTTCCGCACCATAAGGCGCCCTGAGTTATAAGCCGCGCCTTCAATGAACGGCATATTTCAAAACTTTGTCCACCTATAAGCCGCCCCGTGTTGTAAGCCGCATCTAACTGCGCTAAAGGAATGTCAAAAAAACAGTCAAATAGGTCACTCAAACTTTAATAATATATTAAAACCAGCGTGATGTGGGCGCGCATGGAATCGTATATCAACATGGACGAAGCTGCGTGAAAAAAGCCACCCGGCCTCTTCGCGTAAACTTAAACTTACCTTAACCACTCGCTCATCTTTTCTTCAGCCATCCCTTCGAGTTAGCTTTTATGATGACGCCGGCTGGAAAGGTCTCTTTTGGCAAGGTCTTCCTTTTGAATATCACCATGGGTGGAAGTTTCTGGCCATTAGCATGGCAAGCTAGAACCACAGTGAAGGATGACTTCTCATTCCCTGTGGTGCGAATATTCACCGTACGTGCTCCCGTTGTATCCACAGTGCGGTTCACAGGAATATCAGTTGCTGTGAAATAGTAATCCGTGTGCGGATGGAGAGATTGCGTCTTTTCATGAACCGGATCCCTGTCGTTTAGTAGGAGCCATTTTGTGGTCTTTACAGATGTAAACACACAAAGGAAATGAAACATACGGTAATATCCGCGCCCTTTTTCTTCTTCTACGCGGGCGGGTGGTTGCTTACAGTAGAAGAAGAAGCGCTTCCTGTTCTATGGGGGCGGGTGCTTACCTTGGCGGTTGCTTGCGTAGAAGAAGAAGCGCTTCCTGTTCTACCGGGAAAAAAGATGGCGGCTGTTTACCGTAGTTACGAGACCGAAACTTTATGAAAATGAATCTTAATATTTATCCATATATAAAGCGCACCGGGTTATAAGGCGCACTGTCAGCTTTTGAGAAAATTTGTGGTTTTTAGGTGCGCCTTATAGTGCGGAAAATACGGTATATAACAACGAGCAGGTGGCGGATGGCGGGCGGGTGCGGTTTTGATTAAATGTTAGTTCGGGTGGATGGCGGATGGTTGACGACTTTTGTGATGCGGTTGCGGATGAAATAATTGCCTATCCGCGCATCTCTAGTGTCTGACATGAGGTTTCCATGATAGTTTACCATCAATTATTACTCCCAAAAATTTATTCTCATTTACGATTTCAATTTGGGTACCATCAATATTTATTTCCTGTTCAGACGTTATGTTGCGATTTCCAAACATCACTATCTTAGTTTTATTTATATTCAAAGATAATTTATTTGTGTCCATCCATTTTTTTTTACTATGTTTAGTTCTGTGTTTACTGTATTTATGAGCTCATTATAGTCATCACTATTGTAGAATATATTTGTGTCGTCTGCAAATAGTATACATTTCAGTATTTTGGATGTATTAAACATATCATTAATATATACATTAAACAGTTTTTAATGTGGTGTCACCCTTGGGGGACACCACAAGCAATGCCAAGAGTATCAGATAAAAATTGACCCATTTTTCTCCCTGTTAGATAACTTTTTAACCAGTCACCAGCCAGCCCCCGAATTCCGTATCTTCCCATTTTATCTAGTAGAATTGAATGATTAATGGTATCAAAGGCTTTCTTTAGATCAATAAAAATACCAACTGCATATCTTTTATGCTCCAGTGCATTAGTCATTTCCTCAATAGCTTCAGTTATTGCCATTGAGGTTGTTCGTTTGGACCTAAAGCCATACTGACCATCATTGATTATGTGATGCTTCTCAAGAAAAGATTCAAGTCGAGAATTAAATAGTTTCTCTAAGATTTTTGAGAACTGAGGCAAAAGAGAGATTGGTTATTAATTGGTGAAAGCGTGTTTGCTGTCACTTTTGAAGAGCGGAGTTACCTGAGCCATTTTCATTTTGACTTGGAAAGCAGCCCGTCTGGAATGATAGGTTACATATATAAGTCAAGGGTTTTACAATATTCAGTATAACTTTTTGAACCAATATCATGTTGATATCATGGCAGTCAGTGGAGCACTTACTTTTACACTTCCGCACAATGTTTGTCACTTCCTGCTCATTTGTAGCTGAGAGGAAGAATGAGGAAGAATTCTGTTCAATAGTTGATTTTGTAACTCCATTGTCTGGGATATCAACAGCCAATTTAGGACCAACATTTACAAAAAAAAACTATTGAACTTGTTTACTACATTACTCATATTATAATCTTCACCGTTTTCATCAGTAAAGTACCGTATTTTCCGCACTATTAGCCGCACCTAAAAACCACAAATTTACTCAAAAGCTGACAGTGCGGCTTTTAACCCGGTGCGCTTTATATATGGATTAATATTACGATTCATTTTCATAAAGTTTCGATCTCGCAACTTCGGTAAACAGCCGCCATCTTTTTTCCCGGTAGAACAGGAAGCGCTTCTTCTTCTACGCAAGCAACCGCCAAGGTAAGCACCCGCCCCCATAGAACAGGAAGCGCTTCTTCTTCTACTGTAAGCAACCACCCGCCCGCGTAGAAGAAGAAAAAGCGCGCGGATATCACCGTACGTTTCATTTCCTTTGTGTGTTTACATCTGTAAAGACCACAAAATGGCTCCTACTAAGCGACAGGGATCCGGTTCATGAAAAGACGCAATCTCTCCATCCACACACGGATTACTATTTCACAGCAACTGATATTCTTGTGAAACGCACTGTGGATACAACGGGAGCACGTACGGTGAATATTCGCACCACAGGGAATGAGAAGTCATCCTTCACTGTGGTTCTAGCTTGCCATGCTAATGGCCAGAAACTTCCACCCATGGTGATATTCAAAAGGAAGACCTTGCCAAAAGAGACCTTTCCAGCCGG
Source organism: Nerophis lumbriciformis (assembly GCF_033978685.3). Lineage (NCBI taxonomy): Eukaryota > Metazoa > Chordata > Actinopteri > Syngnathiformes > Syngnathidae > Nerophis > Nerophis lumbriciformis. The sequence continues at coordinate 72,050,949 of NC_084548.2, forward strand.
CGTCATCATAAAAGCTAACTCGAAGGGATGGATGAAGAAAAGATGAGCGAGTGGTTAAGGTAAGTTTAAGTTTACGCGAAGAGGCCGGGTGGTTTTTTTCACGCAGCTCTGTCCATGTTGATATACGTATGTTTGTGATTGCACATTTGCGTACATTTTGGGAGTGAACAGAGTTGTTAGAACGCTGGTTTTTAATATATTATTAAAGTTTGACTGACCTATCTGACTGTTTTTTTGACATTCCTTTAGCGCAGTTAGATGCGGCTTACAACACCGGGCGGCTTATAGGTGGACAAAGTTTTGAAATATGCCGTTCATTGAAGGCGCGGCTTTTAACCCAGGGCGCCTTATGGTGCGGAAAATACGGTAATCAGGATATGTCAACTTTGAATATCCTTGTTTGATTAGACCAGGGGTCGGCAACCTTTACCAGTCAAAGAGCCATTTTGACCAGTTTCACAAATTATAGAAAACAATGGGAGCCGCAAAAAAAAATTTAAATTTTAAATGAAATAACACTGCATACAATTTTTTTTTTTTTTTACTTTGTGCTATGTATAAACCAGGTGTCTCAGACACGCTGCCCACACCTTTATGTGGAATTTGAAAGCTCGCGGGTTTTAAAAGAACGGCGTTTGTCAGCATCATGCGTGCCGTGATGGTATAGCATATAGCACCCACTACAGTCAACGTGCCTGATCAGCCACACGTTGTATGGGGCTTCCGCTTGCTCACGTAGGTAACAGCAATGCATACTTGGTCAACAACCACACAGGTTACACTGACGGTGGCGGTATAAAAAAAACTTTAACACTCTTACTAATAATGCGCCACACTGTGAACCCACACCAAACAAGAATGACAAACACATTTCGGGAGAACATCTGCACCGTAACACAACATAAACACAACAGGACAAATACCCAGAATCCCATGCAGCCCTAACTCTTCCAGGCTACATTATACACCCCCGCTACCAAACCCCGTCCACCTCAACCGATGCACAGAGAGAGGGGGGGGGAGGGGAGGTTGATGTGTGAGGGAGCAGGGTTGGGGTGGAGGCGGGGTTTGGTGGTAGCAGGGGTGTATAATGTAGCCCGGAAGAGTCAGGGCTGCATGGGATTCTGGGTGTTTGTTCTGTTGTCTTTATGTTGTGTTAAGGTGCAGATGTTCTCCCGAAATGTGTTTGTCGTTCTTGTTTGGTTTTGGTTCAAAGTGTGGCGCATTATTAGTAAGAGTGTTAAAGTTGTTTTATATGACCACCGCCAGTGTAACCTGTGTGGCTGTTGACCAAGTATGCCTTGCTGTCACGTACGTGTGCAAGCAGAAAATGTATAATGTATAACAAGTGTTGGGCTGGCACGCTGTTAATACAGATTGTAGAGGGCGCCAAATGTTGTACCATCATGGCACGCCCTTATTATAGCCATAAGGGTGAAAATCGGTGAATATTAATCCCGGGAGTTTTCTGCGAGAGGCACTGAAATCCGGAAGTCTCACGGGAAAATTGGGGGGTTCAGCAAGTAAGCTGCTGAGCCGCATCAGAGTGATCAAAGAGCCGCATGCGGCTCCGGAGCCGCGGGTTGCCGACCCCTGGATTAGACTATTCAAAACATCCCAAGTTCCTTTTATATTGTTTTTGTTTTCATATAGTTTTTTTTGATAATATAACTGTTTGCTTGTTCTTATAATATCAGTTAATTTATTTTTGTACTTCTTGTATCGTTGTTCGACTTCTTTTGTTTTTATTTCGATGAAAAGTTTGTAGAGATTGTTTTTCTTTTTACAGGCATTAATTATTCCTTTCGTGATTCAAGGGCTATTTTTATTTTTTCCTTTTATAAAATATTCTTTCACGGGGCAATGTTTATTATGCAGGGAAGTAAAGATGTCTAAAAAATTACAATAAGCACTGTACACATTCGGTTCTCTGTATACTGAAGTCCAATCCTGAACTGCTAAACTATTAGGGCAGTGGTCCCCAACCTTTTTGTAGCTGCGGACCGGTCAACGCTTGAAAATTTGTCCCACGGACCGGGGGGGGGGATTTATTTTATTTTTTTATTTTTTTAAATAAAGAAATACAATCCTGTGTGCTTACGGACTGTATCCCTGCAGACTGTATTGATATACATTGATATATAGTGTATATATTGTGTTTTTATGTTGATTTAATAAAAAAAAAAAGTTTTATTTTTTTAAATTTATTTATATATTTTTTTCCCTTGTGCGGCCCGGTACCAATCGGTCTGCGGACCGGTACCGGGCCGCACAAGGAAAAATAATAAATAAATTAATTTAAAAAAAAAATTTGACTACTGGTTTAGGGCACAGATTGTTTCCTCAGTTGTTATTCGTTTAGAGATTTTTGCCATACTGTCTTTGGTTTTCTTGAGGTGACAGTCATATAAAGTAAAGACAGGTAAATGGTCAGTGATATCACATATAAATAGGCCACTGGTGACTTTAGATTAAACTGTTGTGCAACTAATTTGACATGCATTCCAGTAAAACCTTTGAACATGTTACTGGATGACATTCTGACAATACAATAGCATTTGTGTACAAATATTGGGGTCTTTTTTTAAGAACATTTTAAGTACCGGTATGCATGATCATTATTAATCCAAATTCCAAAATGGGATGTATATATATATATATATATATATATATATCAGTGACGTGCAGTCACTAGAGGCAGGTGAGGCTGGGCCTCACCTGCCATCATGGAAAGAAAAAAAATGTAAAAAGAAAAAAAAATATATTAAATTGTTAAATGTATCCAGTGATTATACTATAAAGTTATTTTCCATTTAACTTCACCAGTTTTAGATTATTTTTATTCAAAATCGCTGAATTTTCACATTTACCGTTCAAATACTGAGAAGAGACGGTGCGGTGAACAGCAGCCAGTTGAGGCACGTAACTCAGTGCCTCAACATGGATTGCGGACTCGGCTAACTGCTGGTCTGCTGTGCAGTGAGACCGTATTGCTATATGAACTATATTATACATTTCCATAGTTTAGTTAGCTGAGGTATATAATGTACAGTGTATTTTGTCAACAACAGTATGTGTGTAACGTATTTCTTGTGCTGAGCGACCATAAAACGGCTGCAAAAGACGCACTGGCTGAGGCTCGCCTCCTGCACCCACGCCGTAGAATTGTTATATCAACTAAAGCCCACACTTAAACTTTCCACGTGCAAGATTGAATCTATTTAAAAAAGTTATTTCATAAGAAGCCAAAAAGTGCAAAAACAATAATGTTGGTGTTGGAGGAGTTGTGAATGACTGCAGGGCCACAACATTAGGTACGCCTGCAGACTGCAGGTGTACCTAATTCACAACTCCTCCAACACGAACATTATTGTTTTTGCACTTTTTGGTTTCTTATTAAATAACTTTTGTAACCTATTTTCATGGGCTTTCCTCTTTGTGATGTTAACTTCCTGTTATGCGCTGTTATACAGTATATGCCTTGAGCTCTTATTTTGAAGGCGCTAAGAGCGGAATTTTGACACGTTGGAGTGGAGCGGAAGTTTTTGAAAGAAGGTAAATAAAGTGGTCCTCGTGTAAACTGGAGCCTCCGTGTTTGTTATTTTGTAGTTTCATACAGTATAGGCGACATTTATAAACCCTCGGTTACACTTTTTTGAATAGATTCAATCTTGCACGTGGAAAGTTGAAGTGAGGGCTTTAGTTGATATAACACTCCCATCAGGGGGTTTATTAATCCAGCACAACAGCGGCGCATTTCTAAGTAAAGGTAAGACCATAATAAAGTTTTTTTATTAAATGTGCTTTTTTGTGTGCTACAGTTTGTATGTGTAAAGTTAAAGTTAAGTTAAAGTACCAATGATTGTCACACACACACTAGGTGTGGTGAAATTTGTCCTCTGCACTTGACCCATCCCCTTGTTCTCCCCCTGGGAGGTGAGGGGAGCAGTGGGCAGCAGCGGCGCCGCGCCCGGGAATCATTTTTGGTGATTTAACCCCCAATTCCAAACCTTGATGCTGAGTGCCAAGCAGGGAAGAATGCTGGTATGAGCTTTTAAACATAACCCGTTAACTGCTGCCAATCAAATGGTGAATAAGATACTCTTTAGGGTTCATATGTTTGTAAATCTGACTGTGATGAAGTCAGTGCCTCACCAGCCATCAACCTCACCGCACGTCACTGATATATATATATATAATAAATATGGCAGTGCCATGTTGGCACTTTTTCCACAACTTGAGTTGAAGTTTTTCTGTTATTTTGGAAAACCTTGTTTTTGATTGATTGATTGATTGAAACTTGTATTAGTAGATTGCACAGTACAGTACATATTCCCTACAATTGACCACTAAATGGTAACACCCGAATACGTTTTTCAACTTGTTTAAGTCGGGGTCCACGTTAATCAATTCATGGTTAAGTTACATTGTTTAATGCATCCAGCGGGGCATCACAACAAAATGAGGCATAATAATGTGTTAATTCCACGACTGTATGTATCGGTATCGGTTGATATCGGAATCGGTAATTAAGAGTTGGACAATATCGGATATCGGCAAAAAAAGACATTATCGGACATCTCTAATTTGTACTTTTTCAGAATGTGCTTGTTCTATTTTTAAACAAAGAAAACAATCTGAAGTTGTCTTTATTTTGAAGTTATCGTGCCGTGATTTTACCAGTCCGGCCCACTTAGGAGTAGATTTTTCTCCATGTGGCCCCCCCATCTAAAATGAGTTAGACACCCCTCTTCTACAGTGTGCCTGTATATTGGTGGTCGTTTGTGGATTTTTTAAATCAAATCAAATCAAATCAACTTTATTTATAAAGCACATTTAAAATTTACCACAGGGGTAGCCAAAGTGCTGTACAATGAACAGGTTAAAAGATAAAACGAGTACCGAGCAAACACAACACAACACAACACAAACAGAACACGATAAAAAATAAATAATTAAAATAGAATTAATAAAAACATAAAAACAGGATCACAGCAGGTGTATTATGGGGCGCCATTGCAGGATGGATATCACTCAGTGTTAAAAGCCATGGAATAAAAGTATGTTTTTAAGAAAGATTTAAAAACAGGAAGAGAGGAGGCTTGTCTAACACTCAGGGGTAGGTCGTTCCAGAGCTTGGGCGCAGCAACGGCGAAAGCTCTGTCACCTCTAAGCTTCAGCCTTGTGTCAGGGACCGTCAACAGCAGCTGATCGGCTGATCTTAAGGATCGGGTGGGGCAGTAAGGCTGAAGGAGGTCGGAGAGATAGGTTGGCGCGAGGTTGTTTAGACATTTAAAAACAAATAAAAGGAGTTTAAAATTGATTCGGTAACGCACAGGGAGCCAGTGAAGGGACGCTAAAATAGGGGTGATGTGCTCACGTCTGCGGGTCTGTGTTAGCAGACGAGCAGCAGAGTTCTGCACGAGCTGCAGGCGGGCGAGGGAGGCCTGGCTAATGCCAACATACAGGGCATTACAATAATCAAGACGAGTCGAGATAAAGGCGTGGATTAATTTCTCAAGATCATGTCTTGATAGAAGCGGTTTCACTTTCGCTATTTGGCGTAATTGATAAAAGCTTTTTTGAACGACGCTGCTGATTTGTTTTTCGAATTTAAAATCTGAGTCAAACTTTACCCCCAGGTTTGTGACACAGTCGCTGAGATACGGGGTCAGAGTGCCGAGGTCAACGTTGGGGGAGGGAGAGCGACTTGGACCGAACAACATAACTTCTGTTTTATCTTCATTTAGGCTCAGGAAGTTAGCTGAAAGCCAGACTTTGATGTCGTGCAGGCAGTCAATAAGACGTTGAACCGTGTTATTTTGTGCCATGGGAAAATAAATCTGGCAATCATCGGCAAAAAAATGAAATGCAATACTGTACTTCCTAAAAATAGAACCAAGGGGGAGAAGGTAAAGCGCAAATAAAATTGGGGCAAGGATTGAGCCCTGGGGGACCCCATGTGGTAAAGGAGCTGTGGACGACATAAAACTGTCTACTTTTACACAAAAACTCCTGTCGGTTAGGTACGACCGGAACCAGTTGAGGGCGGCGCCCTTAATGCCCACACAGTTCTCAAGACGAGTGATTAAGGTGGCGTGGAACGCAGCAGACAGATCTAAAAGCACCAGGACAACATATTTACCAGAATCAGTGGACAGGAGGATATCGTTAAAAACTTTTAGAAGCGCTGACTCTGTGCTGTGGAGGGCTTTAAAACCGGACTTTTAAATGTTTTTATGTTTTATATGATTTGCTTCATTCTGTCTCGACGCTGCATTACAAATGTCTGCACAACTATTTGACCTCCGGGTACCATTAAAGAGACCTTGACCTTGATGAAGCAAATGTTTGTGTGTTTATACAGAGGAGGTGTTTCTGAAGGATGTTTCCTGTTACTTCTCCCTGCTGGAGGACGGTCAGCCGCGGGACAAGTTGGAGTGTAAGTCCTTACTTTCCTTTTTCGCTCCCAAAATAACGTCTTGATGTCTATAACATTGTTTCTTTTTTTGCCAGTCGCTTTCAAACTCTACGACCGAGACGGTAACGGCGTCCTGGACAGCTCGGTAAGACGCGGCTCAGCAGAGTCTAAGCCACACCTGGGCAAGTTAAGCTTTTCAATCTGGCCCGCCGGACATTCCCAAATATTTTTTTTTAGATCTTTAAGATGGAAAGTGTAGCTGCCATTATGATGTGCACTCATCTTTTCTAATGACCTTCAACTATACAAAGTATTTCAATGGTTGGAATTTGCGCTTTTGCATGATATACTAGTTACTATGGTCATCTAATTAGTTACTATGGTAGTCTAATTAGTAGAGATGTCCGATAATGGCTTTTTTGCCAATATCCGATATTCCGATATTGTCCAACTCTTAATTACCGATTCCGATATCAAGCGATACCGATATATACAGTGGTGGAATTAACACATTATTATGCCTCATTTTGTTGTGATGCCCCGCTGGATGCATTAAACAATGTAACAAGGTTTTCCAAAATAAATCAACTCAAGTTATGAAAAAAAAATGCCAACATGGCACTGCCATATTTATTATTGAAGTCACAAAGTGCATTTTTTTTTTTTAACACGCCTCAAAACAGCAGCTTGGAATTTGGGACATGCTCTCCCTGAGAAAGCATAAGGAGGTTGAGGTGGGCGCGGTTGGGGCGGGGGGGTGTATATTGTAGCGTACCGGAAGAGTTAGTGCTGCAAGGGGTTCTGGGTATTTGTTCTGTTGTGTTTATGTTGTGTTACGGTGCGGATGTTCTCCCGTGTGGGTTCACACATATTTGTAACAGTGTTAAACTTGTTTATACGGCCACTCTCAGTGTGACCTGTATGGCTGTTGACCAAGTATGCCTTGCATTCACTTGTGTGTGAAAAGCCGTAGATATTATGTGACTGGGCAGTGCCATGTTGGCATTTTTTCCCATAACTTGAGTTGATTTATTTTGGAAAACCTTGTTACATTGTTTAATGCATCCAGCGGGGCATCACAACAAAATTAGGCATAATAATGTGTTAATTCCACGACTGTATATATCGGTATCGGTTGATATCGGAATCGGTAATTAAGAGTTGGACAATATCGGAATAAAAGATATCGGCATAAAAGGCCATTATTCTCTAATTCAGTGTTTTATCGTTCATAGTTAAAGGGGAACATTATCAGCAGACCTATGTAAGAGTCAATATATACCTTGATGTTGCAGAAAAAAGACCATATATTTTTTTAACCGATTTCCGAACTCTAAATGGGTGAATTTTGGCGAATCAAACGCCTTTCTAATATTCGCTCTCAACGTGACGTCACATCGGGAAGCAATCCGCCATTTTCTCAAACACCGAGTCAAATCAGCTCTGTTTTTTTCGACTGTTTTCCGTACCTTGGAGACATCATGCCTCGTCGGTGTGTTGTCGGAGGGTGTAACAACACCAACAGGGACGGATTCAAGTTGCACCAGTGGCCCAAAGATGCGAAAGTGGCAAGAAATTGGACGTTTGTTCCGCACACTTTACCGACGAAAGCTATGCTACGACAGAGATGGCAAGAATGTGTGGATATCCTGCGACATTCAAAGCAGATGCATTTCCAACGATAAAGTCAAAGAAATCTGCCGCCAGACCCCCATTGAATCTGCCGGAGTGTGTGAGCAATTCAGGGACAAAGGACCTCGGTAGCACGGCAAGCAATGGCGGCAGTTTGTTCCCGCAGACGAGCGAGCTAAACCCCCTATCGACCCTAGCTTCCCTGGCCTGCTGACATCAACTCCAAAACTGGACAGATCAGCTTTCAGGAAAAGAGCGCGGATGAGGGTATGTCTACAGAATATATTAATTGATGAAAACTGGGCTGTCTGCACTCTCAAAGTGCATGTTGTTGCCAAATGTATTTCATATGCTGTAAACCTAGTTCATAGTTGTTAGTTTCCTTTAATGCCAAACAAACACATACCAATCGTTGGTTAGAAGGCGATCGCCGAATTCGTCCTCGCTTTCTCCCGTGTCGCTGGCTGTCGTGTCGGTTTCGCTTGCATACGGTTCAAACCGATATGGCTCAATAGCTTCAGTTTCTTCTTCAATTTCGTTTTCGCTACCTGCCTCCACACTACAACCATCCGTTTCAATACATGCGTAATCTGTTGAATCGCTTAAGCCGCTGAAATCCGTGTCTGAATCCGAGCTAATGTCGCTATAGCTTGCTGTTCTATGCGCCATGTTTGTTTGTGTTGGCTTCACTATGTGACGTCACGGGAAAATGGACGGGTGGTTAAAATCAGGCACTTTGAAGCTTTTTTTAGGGATATTGCGTGATGGGTAAAATTTTGAAAAAAACTTTGAAAAATATAATAAGCCACTGGGAACTGATTTTTAATGGTTTTAACAATTCTGAAATTGTGATAATGTTCCTCTTTAATATTGTAAATCCCCTATTCTTTATTTTCATGTACATTCTGGGTGTCTCATTCAGTAAAAAAAATGTGTTTTAATTCCATTCTGTGTTTTAAGGCGATCTGTCATAACGTTTTTAGCATTCAATCAGACATTATTGCGAGGCTTTGCATTAGTGTTCCTAAAAATAGATATATCGGCCCCCAGACACATTTTTTTCCTCTAAATTTGGCCCTCAAGTCAAAATAATTGCCCAGGCCTGGTCTAAGCGAAAGGAGCCCTGATTGCAACGTGTTCTGTTGGCAGGAAGTGGACAGAATCATCGCCCAGATGATGCACGCCGCCGAGTACTTGGGATGGGACGTGTCCGAGCTCAGGCCGGTAAGTCCCTGTGCGCTCGCAAACACAACACGACCCTGATCTTGAGCTGGGAAAGCTTTTTAGAGGTCAGACGCTAACGCGGTGACGGCGTCCCCGCAGGTGCTGAAGGACATGATGAAGGCGATCGACGCTGACAGCAGCGATACGGTCTCTCTGGAGGAGTGGGTGGAGGGAGGCATGAACAACGTGCCCCTGCTGGTCCTGCTGGGCTTGAAGGTAAACGACATGAAAGCTTTTATTGCCTCTCTGGCCTTTTGCCTCGTCTACAAGGCTGTTTTGTGCACGCTCAGCACTACCGGGAGCGCTAATGTCGTGTTGCACTTTAGCACACGCACACAGAAAAAGACAGGGGATTAAAAGCCGGATGGAGTTTGAAAGGAAAATGGAGCATCCAGAGTAAATATTTTCATGTTCACATTTTGGGCGATCTGAGCTTCCGGAAAAGAGTTATGACAGTTTGATGTTTAACAGTCAAAGCCAATCATGCGGGCACCATTTTGATATTTTACATTTTCAAAACCAATAGAATATGTGCAAAACCCAAAAGCAGTGAAGTTGTCACGTTGTGTAAATGGTAAATAAAAAGAGAATACAACAAATCCTTTTCAACTTATATTCAATTGAATAGACTGCAAAGACAAGATATTTAATGTTCACACTGGTAAACGTTGTTATTTTTTGCAAATATTAGCACATTTGGAATTTGATGCCTGCAACATGTTTCAAAAAAGCTGGCACAAGTGGCAAAAAAGACTGATAAAGTTGAGGAATGCTCATCAAAGACTTATTTGGAACATCCCACAGGTGAACAGGCTAATTGGGAACAGGTGGGTGCCATGATTGGGTATAAAAGCTACCTACTCAGTGGCCTAGTGGTTAGAGTGTCCGCCCTGAGATCGGTAGGTTGTGAGTTCAAGTCCCGGCCGAGTCATACCAAAGACTATAAAAATGGGAGCCATTACCTCCCTGCTTGGCATTTAGCATCAAGGGTTGGAATTGGGGGTTAAATCACCCAAAAATTATTCCCGGGCGCTGCACCGCTGCTGCTCACTGCTCCCCTCACCTCCCAGGGGGTGAACAAGGGGATGCAGAGGACAAATTTCACCACACCTAGTGTGTGTGTGTGACAATCATTGGTACTTTAACTTAACTTCAACTTTAACTTACTTGTTATGATCCGCTGCCCGGATCATATTTTTTGTTTACGTTTTCAAGATACTTGTGTTTTTGGTTAGTTTTGGACTCCTTGAGTGCCTGTTTTGTACACCTGAGTTTGTTGCCATGGCTGCTTATTATTTTCACCTGCCGCGTTTGTTCCCGACGCGCACCTGTTTGTCATCACTGACATTATTATTTAAGCCTGCCTTCCCTGTCATTCTGTCTTGCTTCGTAGTTTGCTTTTTGCAACAGTAAATTACTTTTGTTCTTGCTCTGTACCTGTTAGCTTCCACGTTAGGCTCTGTTACTCACTAGCTCCCACGCTAGTCTTCCTTAGTTTTTACCTTATGTGCTATGAGCACCCTTTTCTTTGTTTCTTCTGAGTTATTCCGTAAATAAATCATTTCTTTTACCTTCACGCTGTGTCCGAAGTCCGTTGCATCCTGGGAGAACGAAACCCCGCATCACCATGCGCCCCGGTCGTCACATTACTTTAACTTAACTTCCATGAAATGCTCAGTCGTTCACAAACAAGGACGGGGCGAGGGTCACCACTTTGTCAACAAATGCCTGAGCAAACAGTTTAAGAACAACATTTCTCAACCAGCTATTGCAAGGAATTTAGGGATTTCCACCATCTACGGTCCGTAATATCATCAAAAGATTCAGAAAAATCTGGAGAAATCGCTGCACGTAAGTGGCAAGGCCGTGACCTTCAATCCCTCAGGCGCTACTGCATCAAAATGCGACATCAGTGTGTAAAGGATATCACCACATGGGCTCAGGAACACTTCAGAAACCCACTGTCAGTAACTACAGTTGGTCGCTACATCTGTAAGTGCAAGTTAAAGCTCTCCTATGCAAGGCGAAAACCGTTTATCAACAACACCCAGAAACGCCGTCGGCTTTGTTGAACAGTTTAAGAGAAACCTTTCTCAACCAGGAATTTAGGGATTTCACCATCTACGGTCCGTAATATAATCAAAGGGTTCAGAGAATCTGGAGAAATCACTGCACGTAAGCAGCTAAGCCCGTGACCTTCGATCCCTCAGGCTGTACTGCATCAACAAGCGACATCAGTGTGTAAAGGATATCACCACATGGGCTCAGGAACTCTTCAGAAAACCACTGTCAGTGACTACAGTTGGTCGCTACATCTGAAAAGTGCAAGTTAAAACTCTACTATGCAAGGCGAAAGCCATTTATCAACAACACCCAGAAACGCTTCGTTGGGCCCGATCTCATCTAAGATGGACTGATGCAAAGTGGAAAAGTGTTCTGTGGTCTGACGAGTCCACATTTCAAATTGTTTGTGGAAACTGTGGACGTCGTGTCCTCTGCAACAAAGAGGAAAAGAACCCTCCGGATTGTTCTAGGCGCAAAGTGGAAAAGCCAGCATGTGTGATGGTATGGGGGTGTATTAGTGGCCAAGGCATGGGTAACTCACACATCTGTGAAGGTGCCATTAATGCTGAAAGGTACATACAGGTTTTGGAGCAACATATGTTGCCATCTAAGCAACGTCTTTTTCAAGGACGCCCCTGCTTATTTCAGCAAGACAATGCCAATGCCTGTAGTCCAGACCTGTCTCCCATTGCAAATGTGTGGTGCATTATGAAGCCTAAAATAGCACAACAGACTGTTGAACAACTTAAGCTTTACATCAAGCAAGAATGGGAAAGAATTCCACTTCAAAAATGTGTCTCCTCAGTTCCCAAACCTTTACTGAGTGTTGTTAAAAGGAAAGGCCATGTAACGCAGTGGTAAAAATGCCCCTGTGACAACTCTTTTGCAATGTGTTGCTGCCATTAAATTCTAAGTTAATGATTATTTACTCAGTGTGAACATGAAATATCTTGTCTTTGCAGTCTATTCAATTGAATATAAGTTGAAAAGGATTTGTTGTATTCTCTTTTTATTTACCATTTACACAACGTGACAATTTCACTGGCTTTGGGTTTTGTATGCTGACTGAATGTTTGTAACATTTAAAAGTGTGTTGGTCCATCACAACAATGCCAGGACTTCCCTCTCAGGCTATTTATTCACATTCATTCAGCTTCTGATTTTCGGGGGAAACAAAACCAATTTTAGACTGTCCTCTCATTTGGATAAGAGCCCGATTAACAAATGGACAGCGACCTCTGTAATCTTGGAGATTAGAACAGGATGCCATAACACTTTCTGCATCATCAGCAATGTGGTTAGGGGAGCGGCGGGTGTGAAATGTGGGACAGTTCTGTTACGAAAGGTGTTTTGTACTGGAGTTACCAAACCGTACAGTATGATTTACGTACTTAATTAGTTCTTGAACAGGGTTCATAAATCGAAAAGTTGTTATAATGAAACAAATGTTCTCCATAAGAAAAAATATACCGTATTTTCCCGACTATAAAGCACACCTGTAAAAAGGCCGCACCCACAACATTTTAGAAGAAACATTTTTTTCCATATATCAGCCGCAACAGACTATTAGCCACAGATACGTTGTGGAATTAGTTATTTACGCAGAAAGATTTTGTAAATGTTCGTTTACATACCTTAATTGTTTCTTAACGATGCCTGTTATGTGTGCGGCAGTAAAACGGCTGATCAAACAAAACAGAAGTCATCGTCATGGACCCACTAGCTGTGGAAGCTAGCTCTCCAATTAGCCAAACAGACTCAATAACTCCATGGTGACGTTTTGGTGAATCTAATGAGGAATCAAAAAAACTGAAACGTTACAAAAATAATGCCATTGGAAGTTAAAAATCCTGACACAGACGTTTGTAAACGTGTTAGCATATTAGCTAATGCTAACGACGCTAGCTTGATTACATCACGATGTGGGATCCGAGCCGAGGATGTCGTTGTGGCTTGTGCAGCCCTTTGAGACACTCGTGTTTTAGGGCTATGTAAATAAACATTGATTGATTGATTGATTGATAGCACATACAAACTGTCACGACTAGGACTATGGCGTGGTTTGTTCTCCCGAGGTGCAAAATATTTGGACCATACGTGGCGTGAAGGGGAATACATGATTTATTTAAACACTAAAACTACAAAAAAAAGGATTAAACAAAAGGCGCGCACAGGGGCGGAGGTACAAAACTAGACTATAAACACAGAACTTGCACATTGGCAGAAACTATGAACAATTAAACAAAACACTAACTGTGGCTTAATAAACAAAAACTTACTTGGCATGCAACCGGCATGAAAAAAGAGTAGCAAGGGTCATAAGGGTGTGGAGAGTGCGCAGAAGCATAAATGTGGGGATGTCACCAGACAGACAAACTGAAGACAATGAACTTAAATACTACAGACATGATTAACGAAAACAGGTGCGTGACTCAAAACGTGAAACAGGTGCGTGACGTGACAGGTGAAAACTAATGGGTTGCTATGGTGACAAACAAGAGTGCACAATGAGTCCAAACGTGGAACAGGTAAAACTAATGGGGTAATCATGGAAACAAGACAAGGGAGTGAAAAGCCAGAAACTAAAGAGTCCAATAACTAAACAAAACATGACTAAGACAAAACATGATTACACAGACATGACACAAACATGCATAAATACACTCATGCATATATTCACATTTCATCAAACATATATTAACGTTGTTCCCAGCACACTGACAAAGCCTAACCTATTGTTACTATAACAATCTACAAGGTTAATACTGTTCGCTACTCTTTCTTTATCTGCTTTCTTTTGTTATTGAAGTTATCATTACATGTATGTATTGTTGCATTTGAAACAATTTTATTGTTGATAATAGAGGTCATTATTGTTATTATTCATTATCAATAGTGATATTTCTATTGGTATTTGTATTGCTCCATTTGTAGTGTAATAATGTTCATTGTCATTTCTGTATTATTAATATTTACTTTACTAACTGCTTCTTTGCTATCACTTTTACCATCATATTTATACAAAATGTATTGCTGGCCACAATACCCAGCAATATGTTTGGAGGAGAAAAGGTGAGGCCTTTAAACCCAGGAACACCACCCCTACCGTCAAGCATGGTGGTGGTAGTATTATGCTCTGGGCCTGTTTTGCTGCCAATGGAACTGGTGCTTTAAATGGGACAGTGAAAAAGGAGGATTACCTCCAAATTCTTCAGGACTACCTAAAATCATCAGCCCGGAGGTTGGGTCTTGGGCGCAGTTGGGTGTTCCAACAGGACAATGACCCCCAAACACACGGTCAAAAGTGGTAAAGGAATGGCTAAATCTTTATGTTAAATAAAGATCGTACTATTGGTTGTATTTTGTGCAAAGAAAATTACCACAGAGTTGAGAAGGAGCAAAGATCTTCAATAGTACTGAAATCCTAGACGCTAGCAAACAAGAGTATGACCATAATAGAATTGCCTGTCAATTAAATTAATTACATTTAAAAATGCCATAGTTGAATAACATAAAGTTGAAATAAATGATGAAGATAAAGATTGCAAAAGCCAACAGGGGTAAAAGTTAGGAACACAGTCCAGATTGGGTAGGGGGGTTAGGGTACATATAAATACATAAAACATACATATAAAACAATCACTGTAAACATGATCATTTAAGGGAAGAATGTAATAGAACAGCAACAGAGATACAGTCTATAAGATATATAGATATCTAATGTATTCATACATTGTTTATGTAGGTGTCAGGTTCAAACACTGATGACATCTATTAAACAGACAAAGAAGCAAGGAATCAAACAGAGACAGAATTAAATTTGGCTCAATTGAGGAGAAACGTCTGGGCTGTACTCTTGTACAGTCTCCCACCACGCTCTGGCGAAAGATTGTCCGCCTCCTCTTTTATTTGGACTTTCCCTGATTACATGGCAACAGCTGTTTCTAAAGGAAGGGGGTCGTAAACAGCCGCTGCCTTTGGTCACAAAACAGTTCAAAGAAAAGGTGCCTGGAGGGGGGCCAGACAAAGATTTGGGGTCAAGACAAAATCTTCCTGTGGATTACAATACATCAAAGAAACCGACACCTTCATGTCGCTTCCCATCCTACACAGTGGAGTTTTACAAGCCTTTTGCTTGGTAAGATCAAAGAAATAAAAAAAAAATTAGATTTTAAATAGATTCAGGCGGGTGGCAGTTAAACCAATTCGGAAATATATATACATAGTTAAATGTTGTTACCCACATACGAAAAACGAGCAGGCACCTGCAGCATGCCACAACAGAAGAAGAAGAAAAAAAAAAGATGGCAACGCCGGCAGCAGACGTGGTACGCGACAAACTAAAAAAGGTTTGAGTGGCGCGAGCGAGCTTGGACGTGCGCTCAGCGCGGCTCCCAGATGATTGCGCACTGGTGTGCGTCTGGGCCGTGACAGCGTGGCACGCATTGAATGTCTCTGCTGCATTGGATCAGTCTCCTTTCTTTAACAGGCAAAAGCTTTATAACCTCACTAATGCCTTGCATCGTCTATATTAGATATATAACAACGGGTGGGTGCGGGCGGGTGCGGTTTTGATAAAATGTTAGTTCGGGTGGATGGCGGATGGGTGACGACTTTTGTGATGCGGTTGCGGATGAAATAATTGCCTATCCGCGCATCTCTATCGGCTACTCTAGTTGATCTGACATTCAAACGGAAAAGCCAACTCCTTGCACACAAAGAAAGCCCCCATCTCTCCCCTTCTCGCAACACTGATAAGGAAAAGAGTGGGGGTTGTATTTCACATTCCAATGGTTAAGACACTAAACAGGCATCTGAGGACAAAAAAAGAAACTGGTAGAATATACAAAGGAAAAGTACGAGATACTCTAAACATGGCTTTGTAAAAAGAAATAACTCTTAAACATATATGCATCCTCCACAAGGGGATCACCACTCCAAGATGGCGGCCCCGCGTCTCGTCAGCGCCAGTAGGCAGTAGCGCTCCATGCTAAATGTCTATGTTTGGCCAACCTAAAACTTTGTCAACCAAAAAGTTCGCAAATGGAGGGGTTCATAAATTGAGGTTCCACTCTATCATTAATATCGAGTGTAAAAAGCTCCCGCCAACTCGAGTTCATAAAAACCACATCAGCAGGTTGCCTACAGCCACAGTTAGTTCATTCACAATGATTCCTTTCTGAGGTGTGCGAGCCTCAAAGTTGCGTGCAGTTTTTTTGGGACGGCGTGGCGCGGTTGGGAGAGTGGCCGTGCCAGCAACCTGAGGGTTCCTGGTTCAATCCCCACCTCCTACCAACCTCGTCACGTCCGTTGTGTCCTTGAGCAAGACACTTCACCCTTGCTCCTGATGGGTGGTGGTTAGCGCCTTGCATGGCAGCTCCCGCCATCAGTGTGTGAATGTGTGTGTGAATGGGTGAATGCACCCCTCATGAATCAATTATTTGAATGCTTATGTTTTGGGGACAGCGTGGCGCGGTTGAATTCCAGGTTTCCCGGGACATTTTTCCCATTCAAAATAAATTTTTACATTTTTCAAACTTCCTCCATTTCCACATTTTTCCACCGTTTCAAACCATTCCACCTTCAACACATTCTACTCATCCTGGACATTTAAACTATCATTTTCTCAAGTTAAAAAAAATGTCCAGGAATTCCTAAAATTCCCATTTTATCAAACCCCTTTTTTCTGTCGTCTACTCCGTCCATATTTTTCAACCCACTTCAACCGTTCCTCTTAATCAGGACAAAAAAAACCAAAGTTTTTTTTTTTTTTTAATTGGAAAAATTCCCGGTTTTCCCGAAATTCCAGGAATTCCGTAATACCATTTCTCAATTAAAAATAGTACTATGTCATCATTTGTAAAATTCCAACACCGACTCATTCAAAACACTTACATTTTTTAGCATTTTTCTAAAAAAATTCCATCTTTTCCCAAATTTCCGTGAAATTCCTATTGAAAAGAATGGGACCTTTCTAGAAGTTCCGCAATTTTTACCTGATTCAAACCCTTCCAACTTCAAGTATACAGTATATATATGTATACAGTATTTATTTATTTGATTTTTGACAATTATGATATGAGTGGATTTAGAATGGAGATTTGGATGTAAATGGATTTTTTTTGTGCACCCCTCATAAATCAATTATTTGAATGCTTATGTTTTGGGGACGGTGTGGCGCTGTTGGGAAAGTGGCCATGCCAGCAACCTGAGGGTTCCTAGTTCGATCCCCGCCTTCTACCAACCTTGTCACGTCCGTCGTGTCCTTGAGCAAGACACGTCACCCTTGCTCCTGATGGGTCGTGGTTAGCGCCATCAGTGTGTGAATGGGTGAATGTGGAAATAGTGTCAAAGCGCTTTGAGTACTGTCACGTTCAAACACAGGACATCTATTAAACAAGACAAAAGGCAAGGAATCAAACAGAGACAGAATTCAATTTGGACTCAATTGAGGAGAGACATGCGTCAACCTGTAACCTCTTACAGTGTCTTAGCACGCTCTGACGAAGAAGGTTTTCGTCTCCTCTTTTAATTCAGATGTTCCATGTTCACGCACCAACATATGTCACAGCAGGAATGGTAAGTGTGTAAAAGAGTCATTGTTTACGGTCGCTTTGAAGTCCAAGAAGAGGATTTCTCGGGCTTGGGCTCTTCCTGGATCCAGCAGGTGTTGGAGGACAATGGATAACCCCTCCCGTCTCCTGACCACAGTGACTTCAAGAGGGCAGCGGGTCGTAAATAGCGTTGACTTCAGTTACCAAATAGTTGGAAGAGAGTTTGTGAAATACTTCAAAGAGAGTTCGTTTAACACTTCAAAGAGAGTTCCTCTGGGAGTTGAGCAGATCCTGCCATCTGTCCGTGTTGAAATCACAGTGGCGTTTCACGAGCCTTCTTCCTCTTGTTAGGCCTCGAAATACAGCATTCATAATACAACATTTCTTTTGTGATAACTTACAAACAATTATTCCAACAAGTACCTTGAAGGTAGAAAAGCGCGATACATGTACAACCCATTTACCATTTGTTACCATCATATTGTTCACGTGAGGGTTGTTGAAGTTCCTACGAAGGGTTAACTTGTGCTTGTCACGGTCTAGATGACCCAGACGGACGGTCAGCACTTGTGGAGGATGAAGCATTTCAACAAGCCCGCCTACTGCAACGTGTGCCAGAGCATGCTGCTGGGCCTCAGGAAGCAAGGCCTGTGCTGCACCTGTGAGTACCGGCAGCCGCCACAAGGGGGGCGACAGAACCCAGAGCCGTGTGCCCTTGTCCCTACAGGCTGCAAGTACACCGTGCACGGCCGCTGCGCCAACAGGAACCCGGCCCCTTGCGCCAGAACCTACGTCAAGTCCAAGAAAGAAACAGGGGTACGGCGTTCCCACGGCAACACTCATAAACCTGTTTCTTTTTTTTTTTAAATGTTGTTTATCCGGTGAGTTATTCCCTTGGCTTTAGGTTCCCGTGCACGACTGGGTGAGCGGCAACTGCGACTCCAGGAAGTGCGACAAGTGCCAGAAGAAGATCAAGAGCTTCCAAGGCCTGACGGGCAAACACTGCGTGTGGTGCCACTCCATGGTCAGCATAGCAACCGAGCATAGCAACCGAGCATAGCAACCTTTTCGGACAATTCTTCCAACTTTATGGAGAGCGTATGGGGAAGGTTACTGCTCAGAGGAGTCGGGTGTGGAAGACAAGCAAAAAGACACATTTTCCCTTCCTGTAGACTTTTTTTTTTCAAATATTTTTATTGAATTTTGCAGACAGTACAGTATGATGGATCATGGCAACAGCAAGTTGAGGCATCTGCACATTTTACAATATGTAACATAGTAAACCCTACCCCTTACAATACCCACCCACTTTAATTCCCAAGGTAATTGTCACCTAGTGCCCACAACAAATATAGACACACATGAATATATGCAAACTTAGATTCAATCAAACAAATATATTAAAGATAAACAAAAAATAAATAAGGTAAATAAATAAATATGATGTGCAAAAAAACAACAACAAAAACCAATAATAATAAATAATATAACTTCCTGTAGACTTTTGTCCGTTTATGGTACCCAATATGATAAATACAACACCCAAAACCAGTGAAGTTGTCACGTTGTGTAAATGCATACTTGCCAACCTTGAGACCTCCGATTTCGGGAGGTGGGGGGGTGGGGGCGTGGTCGGGGGTGGGACAGGGCGTGGTTGGGGGCGTGGTTAAGAGGGGAGGAGTATATTGACAACTAGAAGTCACCAAGTCAAGTATTTCATATATATATATATATATATATATATATATATATATGTATGTGTGGGGGAAAAAAATCACAAGACTATTTCATCTCTACAGGCCTGTTTCATGAGGGGGGTACCCTCAATCGTCAGGAGATTTTAATGGGAGCATTCGCATACCATGGTTTATATAGGGCACAGAGTGGGTGGGTACAGGCTGGCCTAGGGGCGTGGTGATTGGTTCATGTGTTACCTAGGAGGTGTTTCCGTCTATGGCGGCATGTTGTTGCAATTTCGCTGCGCTTGTTGAGGGATGACAGGTCTGGACGGTAGATAATAAACAGTTTCTCTTTCAAGCATAGGTTGCATCTTTTATTACCACTATTGTAAGGTGTGCTGGATGCAAGAATTTGCCATGTTATTGAATATTCAACATTATTGTCTTTGAGGTCCCAAATGTGTTTGCTGAGTTCTGTGGTATTTCGCAGGTTTTTGTTCCTGAAAGAAGCCTTGTGGTTGTTCCATCTGGTTTTGAATTCACCCTCGGTTAATCCTACATATGTGTCGGATGTGTTAATGTCCTTGCGTATTACCTTAGATTGGTAGACAACTGATGTTTGTAAGCATCCCCCGTTGAGGGGGCAATCAGGTTTCTTTCGACAGTTACATGCTTTGTTGGTTTTGGAGTCGTTCTGACTGGGGGTCGACGGCTCATTTGCAATTGTTTTGTTGTGGTTTGAGATGATTTGTCGTATATTGTTCATGCAGCTGTAGCTCAATTTGATGTTGTTCTTGTTGAATACTTTTCTTAGGTTGTTGTCTTTGGGAAAGTGTTTGTCAATCAGGTTGAGGAATTTGTGTCCAATGTTCGTTGAGACGTTTTTGCTGTATGGGGGGTTGTACCAGATGATGCCGTTTCATTTTCTGTTCTTTTTTGGCTGGTTTCCTGGCGTGGGTTCATAGGTGAGGGTGAAATTGTATCCGCTTTCATCAAGGGCTTTTTGGTACGGGGGGGTTGCTTGGTCAAATTCAGCTTTGCTAGATGACAGCATCGATAGCCTTTTATTGATTCCGGTAGGTATTCTTTTCGTGGTGGTGGGTGGATGGTTGCTGTCATGGTGCACGTATTGGAGTGTTTTGTTGGGTTTCGTGAATGGTTTGTAGCTGTTATTTCTCAGGTTGAAAGTGACGTCAAGGAAGTTGACGGTTTGCTTGTTGGCTTCAATCGTGATCCGTAGGCCGTTCTCTTTGAAAATTTGGCATATGCGCTTCTTGGTATTCTCGCTGCTCCTTGGCGAGGCGCGACACACTGCCAGTCCGTCATCACGGTAAATACCAAGGTTCAGATTGAGGCTAGCGAGCTGGGAGAGGAGGAAACTCCCAACGAGTTCACACGTTTCTGCTCCGTCAAATTCTTGCATCCAGCACACCTTACAATAGTGGTAATAAAAGATGCAACCTATGCTTGAAAGAGAAACTGTTTATTATCTACCGTCCAGACCTGTCATCCCTCAACAAGCGCAGCGAAATTGTAACAACATGCCGCCATAGACGGAAACACCTCCTAGGTAACACATGAACCAATCACCACGCCCCTAGGCCAGCCTGTACCCACCCACTCTGTGCCCTATATAAACCATGGTATGCGAATGCTCCCATTAAAATCTCCTGACGATTGAGGGTACCCCCCTCATGAAACAGGCCTGTAGAGATGAAATAGTCTTGTGATTTTTTTTCCCCACACATACATATATTGCGCTCTACTACGGTATCGAGCACTATTTTTTGGATAACCTTATTAAGACATATATATATATATATATATATATATATATATATATATATATATATATATATATATATATATATCTTAATAAGGTTATCCAAAAAATAGTGCTGTGATTTTTTTCCCACACATACATATATTGCGCTCTACTACGGTATCGAGCACTATTTTTTGGATAACCTTATTAAGACATATATATATATATATATATATATATATATATATATATATATATATATATATATATATATATATATATATATATATATCTTAATAAGGTTATCCAAAAAATAGTGCTCGATACCGTAGTAGAGCGCAATATATGTATGTGTGGGAAAAAAATCACAAGACTACTTCATCTCTACAGGCCTGTTTCATGAGGGGTTCCCTCAATCATCAGGAGATTGAGGGAACCCCTCATGAAACAGGCCTGTAGAGATGAAGTAGTCTTGTGATTTTTTTCCCACACATACATATATATATATATATATATATATATATATATATATATATATATATATATATATATATATATATATATATATATCCATCCATCCATTTTCTACCGCTTTTTCCCTTTGGGGTCGCGGGGGGCGCTGGGGCCTATCTCAGCTACAATCGGGCGGAAGGCGGGTTACACCCTGGACAAGTCGCCACTTCATCGCAGGGCCAACACAGATAGACAGACAACATTGACACTCACATTCACACACTAGGGCCAATTTTTAGTGTTGCCAATCAACCTATCATATATATATATATATATATATATATATATATATATATATATATATATATATATATATATATATATATATATATATATCCTGAAAATATGCAAACAAAACTGTGTTTAGATAAATCTTAAGGAATATAGCATAACTTGGCTTCTGAGAGCTTCAAAATATAATGAATAAAATGCTAAAGTTGTTGATAAACAAGCAATTATTTTAATAATTAAATATGGTCATTTTAAATGAATTATTATGATAATTTAAAATTAATTATTTCAAATATGTTTATTTTAATGTATAATTCTATGGCTTGATGTAATAAGGAGTCAGAAAAAATAAATAAAAATACAATTAATTTGGATGTTTTTAGCAAAATATAGTAAAAATGTATTTATTTATTTTTTTTTAATATTAATAAATATATTTATTTTTAGGTAAGATAAACATAATAATACAATGTATCTCTAGTCTGGATGATTTAGTTCTTGTCACCCTGTTGTCATAAAGAAAAGGCTGTCCTCACTCAGGTCCGCATGGAGCTGGAGGGGGCGTGGCCTCCAGCTCCGGCTGAAAATCGGGAGATTTTGGGGAGAATATTTGTCCCGGGAGGTTTTCGGGAGAGGCGCTGAATTTCGGGAGTCTCCCGGAAAATTCGGGAGGGTTGGCAAGTATGCGTAAATGGTAAATAAAAAGAGAATACAATGATTTGCAAATCCTTTTCAACTTATATTCAATTGAATAGACTGCAAAGACAAGATACTTAACGTTGGAACTGGTAAACGTTGTTATTTTTCGCAAATATTAGCTCATTCGGAATTTGATGCCTGCAAAAAGCTGGCACAAGTGGCAAAAAAGACTGAGAAAGTTGAGGAATGCTCATCAAAGACTTATTTGGAACATCCCACAGGTGAACGGGCTAATTGGGAACAGGTGGGTGCCATGATTGGGTATAAAAGCAGCTTCCATGAAATGCTTAGTCATTCACAAACAAGGATGGGGCGAGGGTCACCGCTTTGTCAACAAATGCCTGAGCAAACAGTTTAAGAACAACATTTCTCAACCAGCTATTGCAAGGAATTTAGGGATTTCACCATCTACGCTCCGAAATATCATCAAAAGGTTCAGAGAATATGGAGAAATCACTGCACGTAAGCGGCAAGGCCGAACAATTCGATCCCTCAGGCTGTACTGCATCAAAAAGCGACATCAGTGTGTAAAGGATATCACCACATGGGCTCAGGAACACTTCAGAAAAACACTGTCAGTAACTACAGTTGGTCGCTACATCTGTAAGTGCAAGTTAAAACTCTACTATGCAAAGCCAAAGCCATTTATCAACAACACCCAGAAACGCTGTCGGCTTCGCTGGGCCCGAGCTCAACTAAGATGGACTGATGCAAAGTGGAAAAGTGTTCTGTGGTCTGACGAGTCCACATTTCAAATTGTTTTTGGAAACTGTGGACGTCGTGTCCTCTAGAACAAAGACGAAAAGAACCCTCCGGATTGTTTTAGGCGCAAAGTGGAAAAGCCAGCATGTGTGATGGTATGGGGGTGTATTAGTGCCCAAGGCATGGGTAACTTACACATCTGTGAAGGCACCATTAATGCTGAAAGGTACATACAGGTTTTGGAGCAACATATGTTGCCATCCAAGCAACGTTACCATGGACGCCCCTGCTTATTTCAGCAAGACAATGCCAAGCCATGTGTTACAACAGCCTGGCTTCGTAGTAAAAGAGTGCGGGTACTAGACTGGCCTGCCTGTAGTCCAGACCTGTCTCCCATTGAAAATGTGTGGCGCATTATGAAGTCTAAAATAGCACAACAGACTGTTGAACAACTTAAGCTGTACATCAAGCAAGAATGGGAAAGAATTCCACTTCAAAAATGTGTCTCCTCAGTTCCCAAACCTTTACTGAGTGTTGTTAAAAGGAAAGGCCATGTAACACAGTGGTAAAAATGCCCCTGTGACAACTTTTTTGCAATGTGTTGCTGCCATTAAATTCTAAGTTAATGATTATTTGCAAAATATAACAAAGTTTCTAAGTGTGAACATGAAATATCTTGTCTTTGCAGTCTATTCAATTGAATATAAGTTGAAAAGGATTTGTTGTATTTTCTTTTTATTTACCATTTACACAACGTGACAACTTGACTGCTTTTAGGGTTTGTACATTTAGTCTATTCCACACTCAGGACCTTTAAAGGTTAAAGGGCTTGTCCTGTTCTGACATTTTTTCTCCGTTTTGCAGCGTCATGACGCGTGTGCGGCCGAGGAGCCCAGCGAGTGCACGTGCGGCCCGCTCCGAGACCACATCCTGCCCCCGTGGGCCGTCTATCCTGTCATTAAGGTTTGGTAACGCACACATGCTCCATGTCTTACTTTAACGGACACCATTTCTGAAAAGGAGTAGGAAGACGCAGAGTTTGTTTATTCCTGCCGTTTCTCTACCACATTTTCTAAAGAAACGAGTACGACAAACAATAAATAGAATTAAAGCTGCAAGCAGCATTGGTCAGGCCCGCATATTTGGCAGGTGCTAGTCCTAAGTGTCCCAATACTTTTGTCAAGTTTTAGTCCCAAGTGTCCCAATACTTTTGTCCAGTTGTCGTCCTAAGTGTCCCAATACTTTTGTCCGGTGGTAGTCATAAGTGTCCCAATACTTTTGTCCGGTGGTAGTCATAAGTGTCCCAATACTTTTGTCCGGTGGTAGTCATAAGTGTCCCAATACTTTTGTCTAGTGTACTTACCTTGTCTGCATTGTGTAGGCACGCTGGTTTTTAAGCAGCCATCTTAAAAAAACAGCAGCGCAGCAGCATCAGCGCAGCGGTTCTTTGAAGGGTCATAAAATCAAAACCGGAGCAGTTAGAAAAACGCTGTTCTGTACTTTTATACACAAGGGTTCAATCTCTCTCCTGTGTTAGTTTGAAGCCGAAACGACAAACGCGCTCAGAGGAGATAGTTTTTGAAGGAAGGTGACCGGTTTTTACAAAAAATTTGTTTTGAAGGGGGAATAGCAAACTTCCTGTTGATTTTTGCTGGGGGTTCCCAGTGGGAGTTACAGGCAGTTTTGTCATTTTTTTCTTCCGAGGAGCAGTTTTTTCAGCGTTTTATTCAAAAATTGCGCTAGAGCGCAATTTTTGAGATTTGGGGTCAGGTGTTTTTATTAGATCGCAATTTTTGCCAGTCCTGATGTGTGTGTTCAGTTCGGTGAGTTTTGAAGCATGTTAAGGGGGTCAAATTACAGCTCAAAAAGGCAAAAGTGACTGTTTTTAGTACTTTTTTGTCTTGAAGGGGGAATTGCCAACTTCCTGTTGATTTCTGCCCAAGGATGTACAATTATGAAATCTAGGTCTAAGTCAGACCTACATAGAGAATTTTGTTTCATGTCTTTCCGACCTTCCTAGTGGGAGTTACAGGCAGTCTAGTTTTTTTTTTCCTAGGGGGCGCTAGAGCGCAATTTTGAGTTTTGGGGTTTGTTTTTTTCATTAAAAGACCATTTTCGCAGGTCCTGATGTGTGGGTCAAATATGGTGAGTTTTGAAGCATGTTAAGTGGGTCAAATTAGTGCTCAAAGAGGCAGCCGGTATAATAATAATAAAACCTTACAAATTCAATAGGTCCTTATGTCCCATTGCATAAGGACTCCCTTTGGGAGTCCTTATGCATTGGGCCATGCGGGCCCTAAAAATACCAATAAACTAGTATGAGTTTGGGGGAAAAATAACTGACAGTAAATTGCCTTGAGCAATAAATTAAATATTAAAGATGCTGAGAATAAATAGAATTAATAATGAATATATATTAAAATATCAGATGTTAAAGATGAATGAATAAATGTTTTGATGTTGGAGACATTTTTTTGACAGAATTTAAATGTATTAATTAATTAATAGCAGGTATTAGTAAAAGGAAAGGAAAAGAAAAAATACAAATGAGCAAATTGGGGTTAAAGTGACTAAATTATTATAATATATCATTATAATAGTTTAAATAATATTTAATCATATTAAATAAAATTTATATTTTTAATAATTATAATTTGTTATTATAATAATTTCATAAAACGGTTAATCAACAATAATAATTAAAAAATAATAACTATTATAATTATCATCATTATTATTAAAAAAAAATACAAGTAAAAGGGGTAATAGAATAAACAATAAACAGAGTTAATAATAAAAAATAGAAAATAAAATAATTGAAGTTAGGTTCAATCAATCAATCAATGTTTATTTATATAGCCCTAAATCACAAGTGTCTCAAAGGGCTGCACAAGCCACAACGACATCCTCGGTACAAAGCCCACATAAGGGCAAGGAAAAACTCACCCCAGTAGGACGTCGATGTGAATGACTATGAGAAACCTTGGAGAGGACCGCATATGTGGGTAACACCCCCCCCCCTCTAGGGGAGACCGAATGCAATGGATGTCGAGTGGGTCTGTCATAATATTGTGAGAGTCCAGTCCATAGTGGATCCAACATAATAGTAAGAGTCCAGTCCATAGTGGGGCCAGCAGGACACCATCCCGAGCGGAGACGGGTCAGCAGCTCAGAGATGTTCCCAGCCGATGCACAGGCGAGCGGTCCACCCCGGGTCCCGACTCTGGACAGCCAGCACTTCATCCATGGCCACCGGACCTGTGCCCCCCCCCCCCTCCACAAGGAATAGGGGGAAAAGAAACGGCAGATCAACTGGTCTAAAAGGGGGGTCTATTTAAAGGCTAGAGTATACAAATGAGTTTTAAGATGGGACTTAAATGCTTCTACTGAGGTAGCATCTCTAATTGTTACTGCTAGAACATTCCATAGTACTGGAGCCCCAATAGAAAAAGCTCTATAGCCCACAGACTTTTTTGGGGATCTGGGAATCACGAATAAGCCGGAGTTCTTTGAACGCAGATTTCTTGCCCGGACATATGGTACAATGCAATCGACAAGATAGGACGGAGCTAGACCGTGTAGTATTTTATACGTAAGTAGTAAAACCTTAAAGTCACATCTTAAGTGCACAGGAAGCCAGTGCAGGTGAGCCAGTATAGGTATGTATATATGTATATAAAGGTATATACAGTATAGGCGTAATATGATCAAACTTTCTTGTTCTTGTCAAAAGTCTAGCAGCCGCATTTTGTACCAATTGTAGTCTTTTAATGCTAGACATAGGGAGACCCCAAAATAATACGTTACAGTAGTCGAGACGAGACGTAACGAACGCATGAATAGTTAATAGGTTAAAAAAAATAAGACAAATCAAAAACATAAAAGGTAAAAATATAAATAAAAAAGATACTACAGTAACAAAATTGACAAACGCCCAATTCACAAGTAAATACGAGATGTCATTGAAGAGGAAAGAAAAGAATGAAGGAAAGGTGAAAATTAAATAACGATAGTGGCGACTTGTTCAGGGTGTACCCTGCCAGCTGAGATAAGCTCCAGCACCCAAGGGACAAGCGGTAGAAAAATGGATGGATGGATGGAAGGAAAATAGTCTTAATAATTATCATAAAATATACAAGTAAAAAGACTCCCAACATATATATAAAATAAATAATTGAAAGTAAGTAAAAACAAAGTTGAGCTAAAGATGAAAAATAAATAAATACTGGAATAAACCTTTCAACAGAAATGCCCAATTCACAAGTAAATAGTGATATTGATGTATTATGAATGAATGAGTTAGACTTGAAGTGCTCTCATAGTGGAGATACACGTACAATGTTGCATCATTGCTTGTTTCAATGATAAAGTTCTCATTGATAATTGCAAAGTAAGGATAATTCACAAAAATATATTTAAAAAATCCAAATATGATTAAATCCAGATCTGATCTTTAAATGAACTAATATTTCTGTCAACTGATCTGTGTTGTTTATAATGATGTTATGTACGTTGGAATTGTATGTTTTCTCCCCTTTTTGCTACTCACATGCTAGATGCTAATAATGCTAATAATATTTTAACTGTCTTATTTTGTATTGAAGGACAGATCCAACAACGGCTGCTCCGCTCAGACGGACGACGCCGAGCTCAACACAACTCCTGACGGACAGATCCTACAGGTACGTTTCCAAAAATCTTTTTTTTCTTTACAACGACATCAAATCTTTACAAAGTTGTTTTTTTTTGGTTTCATGTTGTGACAGATCAGCCCCGTGCCCAACACACACCCTCTTCTTGTGTTTGTCAACCCCAAAAGTGGAGGCAAGCAGGGGGAAAGGTGAGATGTAACATTGCACAAAAAAAACATGTATGAAGAAATCAGGTTGATTATGTACTTTACTCATAAGTAGATTAACTAGAAATATAAGTCAAGTGGTACTTTCCAGTTTTGCAATACACAAGCTGTCTCCCTGTGTATATATGTATGTATATATATATATATATATATATATATTTATATATATATATATATATATATATATATATATATATATATATGTATATATATATACACACACATATATATATATATATAAATATATATATATATATATATAATATATAAAAATAAATAATGTATATATATATATATATATATGTGTATATATATATATATATATGTATATATGTGTATATATATATATATATATATATAAATAAATAATGTATATATATATGTATATTAGAGATGCGCGGATAGGCAATTTATTTCATCCGCAACCGCGTCAGAAAGTCGTCAACCATCCGCCATCCACCCGATGTAACGTTTGATCAGAACTGCACCCGCCCGCCATCCGCCCGATCTAATATAGATGATGCAAGGCATTAGTGAGCCTGCCAACTACTCCGGTTTTCCCGTAATTCGTACGGTTTTCATCAACCTATTCCGGGTTTTTCATTAATTAAAAAAAAAAAAGGGTGAAAACTACGCAAATTGCACCTTGTGCAGACAAGATTTTTCGATCGGACACGGGGGAATTAGGGATGTAAAAGACCACGTTGGGACAAAAAAACACAAGTCTAATGCCGTTGCTAGCGATACAAGTGGAAAACTTTCAACGTTTTTCGTCGCCCAAACAGATTCTTTGGATGTGATAAATGCCGAAGTTTTATTTACGGAGGCAATAATTGAGCATGGATTTCCAATCGCACTGGCTGATCACATGGGACAGTTAAATGTTTGTCATGCAACCTTTAAAAATCATTACGCGGGGATCGCGGTCCCAAAAATAAACTTTTCTTGCATGATAATGTCCAGAAAAATTTGCTTTATATTACTATAGAGTCCTTTTAACGAATGAGTTTGATGGTTTATCACAAACCTTAAATGAAAGAAGTCCTTTGTTCTCCTGCACCTGCATGCGCTTTGGCCTTGCTTCGTGTTTGGTGCGCAAGCTTTATAACCTCACTGAGGTTATAAAGCTTTTGCCTGTTAAAGAAAGGAGACTGATCCAACGCAGCACAGACTTTCGCGTGCCACGCTGTCACGACCCAGACGCACACAAGTGCGCAATCATATGGGAGCCGCGCTGAGCGCACCTCCAAAGTGCGTCTCGCTGCCGGCGACGGCCGGGTATATGGGCCCGACGCTCCAGCGCCATCCATTTTCAGGGCTAGTTGATTCGGCAGGTGGGTTGTTACACACTCCTTAGCGGGTGCCGACTTCCATGGCCACCGTCCTGCTGTCTATATCAACCAGGGTGAGCCCCACCCCTTTCGTGAGCGCACTGCGCGCGGAGTGACCCCTGTTACGCGCCCCCGGCAACAGGGGTGGCGGGCAGGTAAGCTGCGCGGGCGGAGCGCGCGGAGTGACCCCTGTTACGAGCCCCCGGCCACGGGGGTGGCGGGCAGGTAAGCTGCTTACCTGCTGCGCGTGACGCCGGCCGCGGCGAAGGCGGACGAGGCGGATCGCCTCAGCTACGGCTCCCGGTGGGGCCCTCTCGGGGGAAGGGGCCTCGGTCCCGGACCCCGGCGAGGCGTCGGGGGCCTTCTCCGCTCCGTAAAAGTGTCCATCTCTTTTTTTTTCTTTCTTCTGTTGTGGCATATGCAGCAGGTGCCTGCTCGTTTTTCGTATGTGGGTAACAACATTTAACTATGTATATATATTTCCCAATTGGTTTAACTGCCACCCGCCTGAATCTATTTAAAATCTAATTTTTTTTTATTTCAACCGCCCGACCCGACCCGCGGATAAAATCTAATTTTTTTAAATTCCATCCGCCCGATCCGCGGATAATCCGCGGACTCCGCGGTTGTGCCCGCAAACCGCGCATCTCTAATATGTATATATATATGTATATATATATGTGTATATAAATGTATGTATGTATATATATATGTAAATGTATGTATATGTATGTATGTATATGTGTATATATGTATGTATGTATGTATATGTGTATATATGTATGTATATATGTATGTATGTATATGTACTGTATATATATATATATGTATATGTGTATATATGTATGTATGTATATGTGTATATATGTGTATGTATGTGTATGTGTATATATATATATGTATATGTGTATATATGTATGTATGTATATGTGTATATATGTACGTATGTACTTCATGCTTCCTGCTGCTGACCTGCTCTATGGAGATGGAGATTTCAAGTTCCAACAGGACTTGGCGCCTGCACACAGCGCAAAATCTACCCGTGCCTGGTTTACGGACCATGGTATTTCTGTTCTAAATTGGCCCGCCAACTCCCCTGACCTTAGCCCCATAGAAAATCTGTGGGGTATTGTGAAAAGGAAGATGCAGAATGCCAGACCCAAAAACGCAGAAGAGTTGAAGGCCACTATCAGAGCAACCTGGGCTCTCATAACACCTGAGCAGTGCTAGAAACTCATCGACTCCATGCCACGCCGCATTAACGCAGTAATTGAGGCAAAAGGAGCTCCAACCAAGTATTGAGTATTGTACATGCTCATATTTTTCATTTTCATACTTTTCAGTTGGCCAACATTTCTAAAAATCCCTTTTTTGTATTAGCCTTAAGTAATATTCTAATTTTGTGACACACGGAATTTTGGATTTTCATTTGTTGCCACTTCAAATCATCAAAATTAAATGAAATAAACATTTGAATGCATCAGTCTGTGTGCAATGAATAAATATAATGTACAAGTTACACCTTTTGAATGCAATTACTGAAATAAATCAAGCTTTTCAAAATATTCTAATTTACTGGCTTTTACCTGTACATTGTGGACGCCGTCTTTGCTCCACAGTAAGTCTTTGCTGTCGTCCAGCATTCTGTTTTTGTTTACCTTGTAGCCAGTTCAGTTTTAGTTTCATTCTGCATAGCCTTCCCCTTTTCTTAGGGCCACTCACCTTTTGTTTATTTTTGGTTTAAGCATTAGACACCTTTTTACCTGCACCCTGCCTCCCGCTGTCGTCCGCATATTGTGATCACCACAAACCGACATCTACACAGCAATTAGCTACCTGCTGCCACCTACTGATATGGAAGAGTATTACACGGTTACTCTGCCGAGCTCTAGACAGCACCGACACTCAACAACAACACATCATTTGCAGACTATAATTACTGGTTTGCAAAAAATATTTTAACCTAAATAAGTGAAATTACATAATCTCCCACGGCACACCAGACTGTATCTCACGGCACACTAGTGTGCCGCGGCACTGTGGTTGAAAAACACAGCACTCGTCGACTAATTGTTAAGATAGTTGTCAAAATAATCGTTAGTTGCATCCCTAGCACATGCACCTGGGGATAGGTTTATTGGCAACACTATATGGTCCCGAGTGTGTGAATGTTGTCTGTCTATCTGTGTTGGCCCTGTGATGAGGTGGCGACGTGTCCAGGGTGTACCCCGCCTTCCACCTGAATGCAGCTGAGATAGGCTACAGCACCCCCCGCGACCCCGAAAGGGATAAGCGGTAGAAAATGGATGGATGGATAGTACCGCGATACTATACTAGTATCAGTATACCGTACAACCCTAATATACATATATACAGTATATATAATGTATGTATATTTATTTATTTATTTAATTGATTTTAAACAATTATGGTATGAGTGGATTTAGAATCGGGATATGGATGTAAATGGATTTTTTGTGCACCCCTCATAAATACATTATTTGAATGCTTATGTTTATTCCAGGTTTTCCGGGACATTTTTCCCATTCAAAATAAATTTTACATTTTTCAAACTTCCCCCATTTCCACATTTTTCCACCGTTTCAAAGCATTCCACCTTCAACACATTCCACTCATCCTGGACATTTAAACTATAATTTTCTCAAGCAAATTTTTTTTCCAGGAATTCCTAAAATTCCCATTTTATCAAACCCCTTTTTTCTGTCGATTACTCCGTCCATATTTTTCAAACCCACTTCAACCGTTCCTCTTAATCAGGACAAAAAAACAAAGTTTTTTTTTTTTTTTTATTGGAAAAATTCCCGGTTTTCCCGAAATTCCAGGAAATCCGTAATACCATTTTTCAATTAAAAATAGTACTACGTCATCATTTGTAAAATTCCAACACCAACTCATTCAAAACACTCACATTTTTTAGCATTTTCTAAAAAAATTCCATCTTTTCCCAAATTTCCGTGAAATTCCCATTGAAAAGAATGGGACCTTTCTAGAAGTTCCACAATTTTTATCCGATTCAAACCGTTCCAACTTCAAGTATACAGTACCGTATTTTCCGCACCATAAGGCGCCCTGGGTTATAAGCCGCGCCTTCAATGAACGGCATATTTCAAAACTTTGTCCACCTATAAGCCGCCCGGTGTTATAAGCCGCATCTAACTGCGCTAAAGGAATGTCAAAAAAACAGTCAGATAGGTCAGTCAAACTTTAATAATATATTAAAAACCAGCGTTCTAACAACTCTGTTCACTCCCAAAATGTACGCAAATGTGCAATCACAAACATACGTATATCAACATGGACAGAGCTGCGTGAAAAAAGCCACCCGGCCTCTTCGCGTAAACTTAAACTTACCTTAACCACTCGCTCATCTTTTCTTCATCCATCCCTTCGAGTTAGCTTTTATGATGACGCCGGCTGGAAAGGTCTCTTTTGGCAAGGTCTTCCTTTTGAATATCACCATGGGTGGAAGTTTCTGGCCATTAGCATGGCAAGCTAGAACCACAGTGAAGGATGACTTCTCATTCCCTGTGGTGCGAATATTCACCGTACGTGCTCCCGTTGTATCCACAGTGCGGTTCACAGGAATATCAGTTGCTGTGAAATAGTAATCCGTGTGCGGATGGAGAGATTGCGTCTTTTCATGAACCGGATCCCTGTCGTTTAGTAGGAGCCATTTTGTGGTCTTTACAGATGTAAACACACAAAGGAAATGAAACGTACGGTGATATCCGCGCGCTTTTTCTTCTTCTACGCGGGCGGGTGGTTGCTTACAGTAGAAGAAGAAGCGCTTCCTGTTCTATGGGGGCGGGTGCTTACCTTGGCGGTTGCTTGCGTAGAAGAAGAAGCGCTTCCTGTTCTACCGGGAAAAAAGATGGCGGCTGTTTACCGAAGTTGCGAGACCGAAACTTTATGAAAATGAATCTTAATATTTATCCATATATAAAGCGCACCGGGTTATAAGCCGCACTGTCAGCTTTTGAGAAAATTTGTGGTTTTTAGGTGCGCGTTATAGTGCGGAAAATACGGTATACATATGTATACAGTATTTATTTATTTGATTTTTGACAATTATGATATGAGTGGATTTAGAATGGAGATTTGGATGTAAATGGATTTTTTTGTGCACCCCTCATAAATCAATTATTTGAATGCTTATGTTTTGGGGACGGTGTGGCGATGTTGGGAAAGTGGCCATGCCAGCAACCTGAGGGTTCCTAGTTCGATCCCCACCTTCTACCAACATTGTCACGTCCGTCGTGTCCTTGAGCAAGACACTTCACCCTTGCTCCTGATGGGTCATGGTTAGCGCCATCAGTGTGTGAATGGGTGAATGTGGAAATACTGTCAAAGCATTTTGAGTACCTTGAAGGTAGAAAAGCGCTATAAAAGTATAACCCATTTACCATTTTGGGTTTTTTTCAGGGTCCTGCGTAAGTTTCAGTACCTGCTGAACCCTCGACAGGTGTACAACCTCTCCAATGGCGGACCAGCGGCGGGGTGAGCAGGCGACAGTGGTGTGGTGTTCAAATGTCTACTTACTGTGTGTTTGTTGTCAGCCTGAGCTTCTTCAGGGACATTCAGGACTTCAGGATCCTGGTGTGCGGCGGCGACGGTACAGTGGGATGGATTCTGGACGCCATCGGTGAGATTGATGAGCGACAACTCCCACTTGTAGCCAGCAGATCCTCACTCAAGTCCTCCTGGAGACTCCCAAAGGTCAAAGGCCATATCTTGTTTTGCTCAACTTCTCTCTTCTCCGTCGGTCCCATCAGACAAAGCCAACCTGGTGGTGAGGCCGCACGTGGCCGTGCTTCCTCTGGGCACAGGAAACGACCTGGCTCGGTGTCTGCGTTGGGGAGGAGGTGAGAGACTTGGTTGTGGTCGCCGCACTCATGAAGCTGGTTTTCATTTTAGCGGCAGACGACATTTGAAGCTTTGGGACAGTTTATTTCAGCGGCACCTTTATCCAGATCTGCACCAAAGCGGGTTGACTCGTGCACAAAGTTGAACACATGAACACGTGTCCATTGTCACACAAAAGCATTCGCCGAGGAGAGCGCCGCCACCAAACCTTTCAAAATAATAATGATCAAATTAACAAAATGATGTGTGAATACCAATCTTCAATTTTTGCATGAAAGTTTAATCGTGTATGCTAATTAAGTGCATGTAACCCCAAATATATTATACTCAAATGTATAATATATATTGTTATATTATTTTAATTTGTGTAATTATTTAACTAATTCATATGAATTATTCATATGTTACTATTATGTGTTATTTCACCTAGAAATCAATAATTATTGATCTATTGTGTGAATGCTCCAAAGCATTCACACATATGCTTTTCTACACCAAAATTCATCTTTCTTCTTCTTCTTCTTCTTTTTCTTTTCCTTCTTCTTATTTTTCTTTTCTTTTTTCTTCTTATTTTTCTTCTTCTTCTTCTTTTTCTTTTTCTTTTTCTTTTTCTTTTTCTTTTTCTTTTTCTTCTTGTTCTTTTTCTTCTTCTATTTCTTTTCCTTCTTCTTCTTCTTCTTCTTCTTCTTTTTCTTGTCCTTCTTCTTCTCCTCCTCCTTCTTCTTCTTCTTTTTCTTCTTCTTTTCCTTCTTTTTCTTCATTTTCTTTTCCTTATTTTTCATCATTTTCTTCTTTTTCTTCTTCTGTTTCTTCTTCTTCTTCTTTTTCTTTTCCTTCTTCTTCTTCTTTTTC
The DNA here is from genome assembly GCF_033978685.3 of Nerophis lumbriciformis. NCBI lineage: Eukaryota > Metazoa > Chordata > Actinopteri > Syngnathiformes > Syngnathidae > Nerophis > Nerophis lumbriciformis. Next base: position 72,086,358 of record NC_084548.2, read on the forward strand.
TTCTTTTCCTTCTTTTTCTTCTTTTCTTTTTATTCTTCTTTTTTTCTTTTTCTTCTTCTTTTTTTCTTTTTCTTCTCCTTCTTCTTTTCATTCTTCTTCTTTTTCTTCTTCTTTTTCTTTTTCTTCATTTTCTATTTCTTCTTTTTCTTAATTTTCTTCTTTTTCTTGTCCTTCTTTTCCTTCTTCTTCTTTTTCTTTTTCTTTTCCTTTTTCTTCTTTTTCTTTTTCTTTTTCTTCTTTTTCTTAATGTTCTTCTTTTCCTTCTTCTTCTTCTTTTTCTTTTCCTTCTTCTTTTCATTCTTCTTCTTCTTCTTTTCCGTCTTCTTTTCATTCTTCTTCTTCTTTTTCTTTTTCTTTTTCTCCTTTTTCTTAATTTTCTTATTTTTCTTCTTCTTCTTTTTCTTTTCTTTCTTCTTCTTCTTCTTTTCATTCTTCTTCTTCTTCTTCTTCTTTTTCTTTTCATTCTTCTTCTTCTTCTTCTTTTTCTTGTCCTTCTTCTTCTTTTCATTCTTCTTCTTCTTTTTCTTTTTTTCTTTTTCTTTTCCTTCTTCTTTTTTCTTTTCCTTTTTCTTCTTCTTCTTCTTTTTCTTCTTCTATTTCTTTTCCTTCTTCTTCTTCTTCTTTTTCTTGTCCTTCTTCTTCTTCTACTCCTTCTTCTTTTTCTTTATCTTTTTCTTCTTTTTCTTCTTCTTCTTTTTCTTTTTTTCTTTTTCTTCTTCTTTTTTTTCTTTTTCTTTATTTTCTTTTTCTTCTTTTTCTTCATTTTCTTCTTCTTCTTCTTCTTTTTCTTTTCCTTCTTCTTCTTTTTCTTTTCCTTCTTCTTTTCATTCTTCTTCTTCTTCTTCTTCTTGTTTTTCTTTTTCTTCTTCTTTTTCTTCCTATTTTCCTTCTTCTTTTTTTCCCCTTCATTTTCTTCTTCTTTTCCTTCTTTTCATTCTTCTTCTTCTTCTTCTTCTCCTTCTCCTCCTCCTCCTCCTCCTCCTCCCCCTCCTCCTCCTCCTCCTCCCCCTCCTCCTCCTCCTCCTCCTCCTCCTTAACGTGGACCCCGACTTAAACAAGTTGAACAACTTATTGGGGTGTTACCATTTAGTAGTCAATTGTACGGAATATGTACTGTACTGTGCAATCTACTAATAAAAGTCTCAATCAATCAATCAATCAATCAATCAATCAATCCTCCTCCTCCTCCAGATTTTGGCGCTCTACCTTCCACATGTTTCACCCGATTCAAAGCGTTCCAACTTCAAACTGTTCAGCCTATTTGGGAATCGCGAGCTGTCACTTGACAAATTCCAAACATTCCCAGATTTTACAGAATTCCGGGTTTTCCGGGTTTTCCAGGACATTTTTCCCATTCAAAATAAATTGGACATTTTTCAAACTTCAAACCTTCAACACATTCCACTCATCCTGGACACACCATGATATTATAATGTGTAAAAAAATGAATGTAAAAATTATTGATTTACTTTGAAATACGGTACTTCCTGGTTGATGGTAAACAAGAAGTGGAATCTTATTTCAAAATAAAATAGTTTTCCCGTGGCAGGTTACGACGGTGAGGACCTGAGTCGCATCCTGAAGGACATCGAGGGCAGCTCCCAGGTTCTGATGGACCGCTGGAGCGTGCAGGTCATCAACGAGGAGGACCAAGAGAAGGGCGACCCCGTGCCGTACGAAATCATCAACAACTACTTCTCCATCGGAGTGGTGAGTCGTTGACCACAGTCCTTTTATTTTTGTTTGTCGGACACGTGTCCATTAGGACGAACATTTGGTTTTTGACTGGTTGACTCTAGCATTCTGCGGCGTGGAGACCTCTAATGTAAAAATTTTTACTGTGATATCGCCATTTTTGTTACTTTTTTTGCATGTTAGCTAGCAGGCTATGTCATGGTTTTTGTACGTTAGCATTAGACAGACCGGACTTTGCCATTTTTAGGGGAATGCTTCTGTCAATTCAAAGTGCAAAAAGTTCCTCAAATAAAAGTAAAACAAATATTTTTGAGGCGCAATATTTGTGTTAGTTTTTCTGTACATTAGCTAGCAGGCTACTCCTTGGTTTTTGTATGTTAGCATTAGACAGGCAGGACTTTAATTTTTGTGTTTCATTTTTAGGGGAATGCTTCTGTCAATTCAAAGCGCAAAAAGTTCCTCAAATAAAAGTAAACAAAAGATTTTTGAGGCGCAATATTTTTGTTAGTTTTTCTGTACATTAGCCAGCAGGCTACTCCATGGTTTTTGTACGTTAGCATTAGACAGGCAGGACTTTAATTTTTGTGTTTCATTTTTAGGGGAATGCTTCTGTCAATTCAAAGCGCAAAAAAATGCTCAAATAAAAGTTAAAAAAAACAATTTTTGAGGCGCAATATTTTTGTTAGTTTTTCTGTACATTAGCCAGCAGGCTACTCTATGGTTTTTGTACGTTAGCATTAGACAGGCAGGACTTTAATTTTTGTGTTTCATTTTTGGGGGAATGCTTCTGTCAATTCAAAGCGCAAAAAAATGCTCAAATAAAAGTAAAAAAAAACAATTTTAGAGGCGCAATATTTTTGTTAGTTTTTCTGTACATTAGCTAGCAGGCTACTCCTTGGCTCTTGGACGTTAGCATTAGACAGACCGGACTTTGCCATTTTTAGGGGAATGCTTCTGTCAATTCAAAGTGCAAAAAGTTCCTCAAATAAAACTAAAAAAATATTTTTGAGGCGCAATATTTGTGTTAGTTTTTCTGTACATTAGCCAGAAGGCTACTCCATGGTTTTTGTACGTTAGCATTAGACAGGCAGGACTTTAATTTTTGTGTTTCATTTTTGGGGGAATGCTTCTGTCAATTCAAAGCACAAAAAAATGCTCAAATAAAAGTTAAAAAAAAACAATTTTTGAGGCGCAATATTTTTGTTACTTTTTCTGTACATTAGCCAGCAGGCTACTCCTTGGCTCTTGGACGTTAGCATTAGACAGACCGGACTTTGCCATTTTTAGGGGAATGCTTCTGTCAATTCAAAGTGCAAAAAGTTCCTCAAATAAAACTAAAAAAAATATTTTTGAGGCGCAATATTTTTGTTAGTTTTTCTGTACATTAACCAGCAGGCTACTCCATGGTTTTTGTACGTTAGCATTAGACAGGCAGGACTTTAATTTTTGTGTTTCATTTTTAGGGGAATGCTTCTGTCAATTCAAAGCGCAAAAAAATGCTCAAATAAAAGTAAAAAAAATTATTTTTGAGGCGCAATATTTTTGTTAGTTTTTCTGTACATTAGCCAGCAGGCTACTCCATGGTTTTTGTACGTTAGCATTAGACAGGCAGGACTTTAATTTTTGTGTTTCATTTTTGGGGGAATGCTTCTGTCAATTCAAAGCGCAAAAAAAATGCTCAAATAAAAGTTAAAAAAAATTTTTTTTGAGGCGCAATATTTTTGTTACTTTTTCTGTACATTAGCTAGCAGGCTACTCCTTGGCTCTTGGACGTTAGCATTAGACAGACCGGACTTTGCCATTTTTAGGGGAATGCTTCTGTCAATTCAAAGTGCAAAAAGTTCCTCAAATAAAACTAAAAAAATATTTTTGAGGCGCAATATTTGTGTTAGTTTTTCTGTACATTAGCCAGCAGGCTACTCCTTGGTTTTTGAACGTTAGCATTAGACAGGCAGGACTTTAATTTTTGTGTTTCATTTTTGGGGGAATGCTTCTGTCAATTCAAAGCGCAAAAAAATGCTCAAATAAAAGTTAAAAATAACAATTTTAGAGGCGCAATATTTTTGTTAGTTTTTCTGTACATTAGCTAGCAGGCTACTCCTTGGCTCTTGGACATTAGCATTAGACAGACCGGACTTTGCCATTTTTAGGGGAATGCTTCTGTCAATTCAAAGTGCAAAAAGTTCCTCAAATAAAACTAAAAAAATATTTTTGAGGCGCAATATTTGTGTTAGTTTTTCTGTACATTAGCCAGCAGGCTACTCCATGGTTTTTGTACGTTCGCATTAGACAGACAGGACTTTAATTTTTGTGTTTCATTTTTGGGGGAATGCTTCTGTTAATTCAAAGCGCAAAAAAAATGCTCAAATAAAAGTAAAAAAAAAAATTTTTGAGGCGCAATATTTTTGTTAGTTTTTCTGTACATTAGCTAGCAGGCTACTCCTTGGCTCTTGGACGTTAGCATTAGACAGACCGGACTTTGCCATTTTTAGGGGAATGCTTCTGTCAATTCAAAGTGCAAAAAGTTCCTCAAATAAAACTAAAAAAATATTTTTGAGGCGCAATATTTGTGTTAGTTTTTCTGTACATTAGCCAGCAGGCTACTCCTTGGTTTTTGTACGTTAGCATTAGACAGGCAGGACTTTAATTTTTGTGTTTCATTTTTGGGGGAATGCTTCTGTCAATTCAAAGCGCAAAAAAATGCTCAAATAAAAGTTAAAAATAACAATTTTAGAGGCGCAATATTTTTGTTAGTTTTTCTGTACATTAGCTAGCAGGCTACTCCTTGGCTCTTGGACATTAGCATTAGACAGACCGGACTTTGCCATTTTTAGGGGAATGCTTCTGTCAATTCAAAGTGCAAAAAGTTCCTCAAATAAAACTAAAAAAATATTTTTGAGGCGCAATATTTGTGTTAGTTTTTCTGTACATTAGCCAGCAGGCTACTCCATGGTTTTTGTACGTTCGCATTAGACAGACAGGACTTTAATTTTTGTGTTTCATTTTTGGGGGAATGCTTCTGTTAATTCAAAGCGCAAAAAAAATGCTCAAATAAAAGTAAAAAAAAAAATTTTTGAGGCGCAATATTTTTGTTAGTTTTTCTGTACATTAGCTAGCAGGCTACTCCTTGGCTCTTGGACGTTAGCATTAGACAGACCGGACTTTGCCATTTTTAGGGGAATGCTTCTGTCAATTCAAAGTGCAAAAAGTTCCTCAAATAAAACTAAAAAAATATTTTTGAGGCGCAATATTTGTGTTAGTTTTTCTGTACATTAGCCAGCAGGCTACTCCATGGTTTTTGTACGTTAGCATTAGACAGGCAGGACTTTAATTTTTGTGTTTCATTTTTGGGGGAATGCTTCTGTCAATTCAAAGCGCAAAAAAAATGCTCAAATAAAAGTTAAAAAAAACCATTTTTGAGGCGCAATATTTTTGTTACTTTTTCTGTACATTAGCTAGCAGGCTACTCCTTGGCTCTTGGACGTTAGCATTAGACAGACAGGACTTTGCCATTTGTGTTTCATTTTTAGGGGAATGCTTCTGTCAATTCAAAGTGCAAAAAGTTCCTCAAATAATAGTAAAAAATATATTTTTGAGGCGCAATATTTTTGTTAGTTTTTCTGTACATTAGCCAGCAGGCTACTCTATGGTTTTTGTACGTTAGCATTAGACAGGCAGGACTTTAATTTTTGCGTTTCATTTTTGGGGGGAATGCTTCTGTCAATTCAAAGCGCAAAAAAATGCTCAAATAAAAGTTAAAAAAAAAAATTTTTGAGGCGCAATATTTGTGTTAGTTTTTCTGTACATTAGCTAGCAGGCTACTCCTTGGCTCTTGGACGTTAGCATTAGACAGACCGGACTTTGCCATTTTTAGGGGAATGCTTCTGTCAATTCAAAGTGCAAAAAGTTCCTCAAAATAAAACTAAAAAAATATTTTTGAGGCCCAATATTTGTGTTAGTTTTTCTGTACATTAGCCAGCAGGCTACTCCATGGTTTTTGTACGTTAGCATTAGACAGGCAGGACTTTAATTTTTGTGTTTCATTTTTGGGGGAATGCTTCTGTCAATTCAAAGCGCAAAAAAATGCTCAAATAAAAGTTTAAAAAAACAATTTTTGAGGCGCAATATTTTTGTTACTTTTTCTGTACATTAGCTAGCAGGCTACTCCTTGGCTCTTGGACGTTAGCATTAGACAGACCGGACTTTGCCATTTTTAGGGGAATGCTTCTGTCAATTCAAAGTGCAAAAAGTTCCTCAAATAAAACTAAAAAAATATTTTTGAGGCGCAATATTTGTGTTAGTTTTTCTGTACATTAGCCAGCAGGCTACTCCATGGTTTTTGTACGTTAGCATTAGACAGGCAGGACTTTAATTTTTGTGTTTCATTTTTGGGGGAATGCTTCTGTCAATTCAAAGCGCAAAAAAATGCTCAAATAAAAGTAAAAAAAATTATTTTTGAGGCGCAATATTTTTGTTAGTTTTTCTGTACATTAGCCAGCAGGCTACTCCATGGTTTTTGTACGTTAGCATTAGACAGGCAGGACTTTAATTTTTGTGTTTCATTTTTGGGGGAATGCTTCTGTCAATTCAAAGCACAAAAAAAATGCTCAAATAAAAGTTAAAACATTTTTTTTTTGAGGCGCAATATTTTTGTTACTTTTTCTGTACTTTAGCTAGCAGGCTACTCCTTGGCTCTTGGACGTTAGCATTAGACAGACCGGACTTTGCCATTTTTAGGGGAATGCTTCTGTCAATTCAAAGTGCAAAAAGTTCCTCAAATAAAACTAAAAAAATATTTTTGAGGCGCAATATTTGTGTTAGTTTTTCTGTACATTAGCCAGCAGGCTACTCCTTGGTTTTTGTACGTTAGCATTAGACAGGCAGGACTTTAATTTTTGTGTTTCATTTTTGGGGGAATGCTTCTGTCAATTCAAAGCGCAAAAAAATGCTCAAATAAAAGTTAAAAATAACAATTTTAGAGGCGCAATATTTTTGTTAGTTTTTCTGTACATTAGCTAGCAGGCTACTCCTTGGCTCTTGGACATTAGCATTAGACAGACCGGACTTTGCCATTTTTAGGGGAATGCTTCTGTCAATTCAAAGTGCAAAAAGTTCCTCAAATAAAACTAAAAAAATATTTTTGAGGCGCAATATTTGTGTTAGTTTTTCTGTACATTAGCCAGCAGGCTACTCCATGGTTTTTGTACGTTAGCATTAGACAGGCAGGACTTTAATTTTTGTGTTTCATTTTTGGGGGAATGCTTCTGTCAATTCAAAGCGCAAAAAAATGCTCAAATAAAAGTTAAAAAAAACTATTTTTGAGGCGCAATATTTTTGTTACTTTTTCTGTACATTAGCTAGCAGGCTACTCCTTGGCTCTTGGACGTTAGCATTAGACAGACCGGACTTTGCCATTTTTAGGGGAATGCTTCTGTCAATTCAAAGTGCAAAAAGTTCCTCAAAATAAAACTAAAAAAATATTTTTGAGGCCCAATATTTGTGTTAGTTTTTCTGTACATTAGCCAGCAGGCTACTCCATGGTTTTTGTACGTTAGCATTAGACAGGCAGGACTTTAATTTTTGTGTTTCATTTTTGGGGGAATGCTTCTGTCAATTCAAAGCGCAAAAAAATGCTCAAATAAAAGTTTAAAAAAACAATTTTTGAGGCGCAATATTTTTGTTACTTTTTCTGTACATTAGCTAGCAGGCTACTCCTTGGCTCTTGGACGTTAGCATTAGACAGACCGGACTTTGCCATTTTTAGGGGAATGCTTCTGTCAATTCAAAGTGCAAAAAGTTCCTCAAATAAAACTAAAAAAATATTTTTGAGGCGCAATATTTGTGTTAGTTTTTCTGTACATTAGCCAGCAGGCTACTCCATGGTTTTTGTACGTTAGCATTAGACAGGCAGGACTTTAATTTTTGTGTTTCATTTTTGGGGGAATGCTTCTGTCAATTCAAAGCGCAAAAAAATGCTCAAATAAAAGTTAAAAATTACAATTTTAGAGGCGCAATATTTTTGTTAGTTTTTCTGTACATTAGCTAGCAGGCTACTCCTTGGCTCTTGGACATTAGCATTAGACAGACCGGACTTTGCCATTTTTAGGGGAATGCTTCTGTCAATTCAAAGTGCAAAAAGTTCCTCAAATAAAACTAAAAAAATATTTTTGAGGCGCAATATTTGTGTTAGTTTTTCTGTACATTAGCCAGCAGGCTACTCCATGGTTTTTGTACGTTAGCATTAGACAGACAGGACTTTAATTTTTGTGTTTCATTTTTGGGGGAATGCTTCTGTGAATTCAAAGCGCAAAAAAAATGCTCAAATAAAAGTTAAAAAAAACAATTTTTGAGGCGCAATATTTTTGTTAGTTTTTCTGTACATTAGCTAGCAGGCTACTCCTTGGCTCTTGGACGTTAGCATTAGACAGACCGGACTTTGCCATTTTTAGGGGAATGCTTCTGTCAATTCAAAGTGCAAAAAGTTCCTCAAATAAAACTAAAAAAATATTTTTGAGGCACAATATTTGTGTTAGTTTTTCTGTACATTAGCCAGCAGGCTACTCCATGGTTTTTGTACGTTAGCATTAGACAGGCAGGACTTTAATTTTTGTGTTTCATTTTTGGGGGAATGCTTCTGTCAATTCAAAGCGCAAAAAAAATGCTCAAATAAAAGTTAAAAAAAACAATTTTTGAGGCGCAATATTTTTGTTACTTTTTCTGTACATTAGCTAGCAGGCTACTCCTTGGCTCTTGGACGTTAGCATTAGACAGACAGGACTTTGCCATTTGTGTTTCATTTTTAGGGGAATGCTTCTGTCAATTCAAAGTGCAAAAAGTTCCTCAAATAATAGTAAAAAATATATTTTTGAGGCGCAATATTTTTGTTAGTTTTTCTGTACATTAGCCAGCAGGCTACTCTATGGTTTTTGTACGTTAGCATTAGACAGGCAGGACTTTAATTTTTGCGTTTCATTTTTGGGGGGAATGCTTCTGTCAATTCAAAGCGCAAAAAAATGCTCAAATAAAAGTTAAAAAAAACAATTTTTGAGGCGCAATATTTGTGTTAGTTTTTCTGTACATTAGCTAGCAGGCTACTCCTTGGCTCTTGGACGTTAGCATTAGACAGACCGGACTTTGCCATTTTTAGGGGAATGCTTCTGTAAATTCAAAGTGCAAAAAGTTCCTCAAAATAAAACTAAAAAAATTTTTTGAGGCCCAATATTTGTGTTAGTTTTTCTGTACATTAGCCAGCAGGCTACTCCATGGTTTTTGTACATTAGCATTAGACAGGCAGGACTTTAATTTTTGTGTTTCATTTTTGGGGGAATGCTTCTGTCAATTCAAAGCGCAAAAAAATGCTCAAATAAAAGTTTAAAAAAACAATTTTTGAGGCGCAATATTTTTGTTACTTTTTCTGTACATTAGCTAGCAGGCTACTCCTTGGCTCTTGGACGTTAGCATTAGACAGACCGGACTTTGCCATTTTTAGGGGAATGCTTCTGTCAATTCAAAGTGCAAAAAGTTCCTCAAATAAAACTAAAAAAATATTTTTGAGGCGCAATATTTGTGTTAGTTTTTCTGTACATTAGCCAGCAGGCTACTCCATGGTTTTTGTACGTTAGCATTAGACAGGCAGGACTTTAATTTTTGTGTTTCATTTTTGGGGGAATGCTTCTGTCAATTCAAAGCGCAAAAAAATGCTCAAATAAAAGTAAAAAAAATTATTTTTGAGGCGCAATATTTTTGTTAGTTTTTCTGTACATTAGCCAGCAGGCTACTCCATGGTTTTTGTACGTTAGCATTAGACAGGCAGGACTTTAATTTTTGTGTTTCATTTTTGGGGGAATGCTTCTGTCAATTCAAAGCGCAAAAAAAATGCTCAAATAAAAGTTAAAAAAATTTTTTTTTGAGGCGCAATATTTTTGTTACTTTTTCTGTACATTAGCTAGCAGGCTACTCCTTGGCTCTTGGACGTTAGCATTAGACAGACCGGACTTTGCCATTTTTAGGGGAATGCTTCTGTCAATTCAAAGTGCAAAAAGTTCCTCAAATAAAACTAAAAAAATATTTTTGAGGCGCAATATTTGTGTTAGTTTTTCTGTACATTAGCCAGCAGGCTACTCCTTGGTTTTTGTACGTTAGCATTAGACAGGCAGGACTTTAATTTTTGTGTTTCATTTTTGGGGGAATGCTTCTGTCAATTCAAAGCGCAAAAAAATGCTCAAATAAAAGTTAAAAATAACAATTTTAGAGGCGCAATATTTTTGTTAGTTTTTCTGTACATTAGCTAGCAGGCTACTCCTTGGCTCTTGGACATTAGCATTAGACAGACCGGACTTTGCCATTTTTAGGGGAATGCTTCTGTCAATTCAAAGTGCAAAAAGTTCCTCAAATAAAACTAAAAAAATATTTTTGAGGCGCAATATTTGTGTTAGTTTTTCTGTACATTAGCCAGCAGGCTACTCCATGGTTTTTGTACGTTCGCATTAGACAGACAGGACTTTAATTTTTGTGTTTCATTTTTGGGGGAATGCTTCTGTTAATTCAAAGCGCAAAAAAAATGCTCAAATAAAAGTAAAAAAAAAAATTTTTGAGGCGCAATATTTTTGTTAGTTTTTCTGTACATTAGCTAGCAGGCTACTCCTTGGCTCTTGGACGTTAGCATTAGACAGACCGGACTTTGCCATTTTTAGGGGAATGCTTCTGTCAATTCAAAGTGCAAAAAGTTCCTCAAATAAAACTAAAAAAATATTTTTGAGGCGCAATATTTGTGTTAGTTTTTCTGTACATTAGCCAGCAGGCTACTCCATGGTTTTTGTACGTTAGCATTAGACAGGCAGGACTTTAATTTTTGTGTTTCATTTTTGGGGGAATGCTTCTGTCAATTCAAAGCGCAAAAAAAATGCTCAAATAAAAGTTAAAAAAAACCATTTTTGAGGCGCAATATTTTTGTTACTTTTTCTGTACATTAGCTAGCAGGCTACTCCTTGGCTCTTGGACGTTAGCATTAGACAGACAGGACTTTGCCATTTGTGTTTCATTTTTAGGGGAATGCTTCTGTCAATTCAAAGTGCAAAAAGTTCCTCAAATAATAGTAAAAAATATATTTTTGAGGCGTAATATTTTTGTTAGTTTTTCTGTACATTAGCCAGCAGGCTACTCTATGGTTTTTGTACGTTAGCATTAGACAGGCAGGACTTTAATTTTTGCGTTTCATTTTTGGGGGGAATGCTTCTGTCAATTCAAAGCGCAAAAAAATGCTCAAATAAAAGTTAAAAAAAAAAATTTTTGAGGCGCAATATTTGTGTTAGTTTTTCTGTACATTAGCTAGCAGGCTACTCCTTGGCTCTTGGACGTTAGCATTAGACAGACCGGACTTTGCCATTTTTAGGGGAATGCTTCTGTCAATTCAAAGTGCAAAAAGTTCCTCAAAATAAAACTAAAAAAATATTTTTGAGGCCCAATATTTGTGTTAGTTTTTCTGTACATTAGCCAGCAGGCTACTCCATGGTTTTTGTACGTTAGCATTAGACAGGCAGGACTTTAATTTTTGTGTTTCATTTTTGGGGGAATGCTTCTGTCAATTCAAAGCGCAAAAAAATGCTCAAATAAAAGTTTAAAAAAACAATTTTTGAGGCGCAATATTTTTGTTACTTTTTCTGTACATTAGCTAGCAGGCTACTCCTTGGCTCTTGGACGTTAGCATTAGACAGACCGGACTTTGCCATTTTTAGGGGAATGCTTCTGTCAATTCAAAGTGCAAAAAGTTCCTCAAATAAAACTAAAAAAATATTTTTGAGGCGCAATATTTGTGTTAGTTTTTCTGTACATTAGCCAGCAGGCTACTCCATGGTTTTTGTACGTTAGCATTAGACAGGCAGGACTTTAATTTTTGTGTTTCATTTTTGGGGGAATGCTTCTGTCAATTCAAAGCGCAAAAAAATGCTCAAATAAAAGTAAAAAAAATTATTTTTGAGGCGCAATATTTTTGTTAGTTTTTCTGTACATTAGCCAGCAGGCTACTCCATGGTTTTTGTACGTTAGCATTAGACAGGCAGGACTTTAATTTTTGTGTTTCATTTTTGGGGGAATGCTTCTGTCAATTCAAAGCACAAAAAAAATGCTCAAATAAAAGTTAAAACATTTTTTTTTTGAGGCGCAATATTTTTGTTACTTTTTCTGTACTTTAGCTAGCAGGCTACTCCTTGGCTCTTGGACGTTAGCATTAGACAGACCGGACTTTGCCATTTTTAGGGGAATGCTTCTGTCAATTCAAAGTGCAAAAAGTTCCTCAAATAAAACTAAAAAAATATTTTTGAGGCGCAATATTTGTGTTAGTTTTTCTGTACATTAGCCAGCAGGCTACTCCTTGGTTTTTGTACGTTAGCATTAGACAGGCAGGACTTTAATTTTTGTGTTTCATTTTTGGGGGAATGCTTCTGTCAATTCAAAGCGCAAAAAAATGCTCAAATAAAAGTTAAAAATAACAATTTTAGAGGCGCAATATTTTTGTTAGTTTTTCTGTACATTAGCTAGCAGGCTACTCCTTGGCTCTTGGACATTAGCATTAGACAGACCGGACTTTGCCATTTTTAGGGGAATGCTTCTGTCAATTCAAAGTGCAAAAAGTTCCTCAAATAAAACTAAAAAAATATTTTTGAGGCGCAATATTTGTGTTAGTTTTTCTGTACATTAGCCAGCAGGCTACTCCATGGTTTTTGTACGTTAGCATTAGACAGGCAGGACTTAAATTTTTGTGTTTCATTTTTGGGGGAATGCTTCTGTCAATTCAAAGCGCAAAAAAAATGCTCAAATAAAAGTTAAAAAAAACAATTTTTGAGGCGCAATATTTTTGTTACTTTTTCTGTACATTAGCTAGCAGGCTACTCCTTGGCTCTTGGACGTTAGCATTAGACAGACAGGACTTTGCCATTTGTGTTTCATTTTTAGGGGAATGCTTCTGTCAATTCAAAGTGCAAAAAGTTCCTCAAATAATAGTAAAAAATATATTTTTGAGGCGCAATATTTTTGTTAGTTTTTCTGTACATTAGCCAGCAGGCTACTCTATGGTTTTTGTACGTTAGCATTAGACAGGCAGGACTTTAATTTTTGCGTTTCATTTTTGGGGGGAATGCTTCTGTCAATTCAAAGCGCAAAAAAATGCTCAAATAAAAGTTAAAAAAAACAATTTTTGAGGCGCAATATTTGTGTTAGTTTTTCTGTACATTAGCTAGCAGGCTACTCCTTGGCTCTTGGACGTTAGCATTAGACAGACCGGACTTTGCCATTTTTAGGGGAATGCTTCTGTCAATTCAAAGTGCAAAAAGTTCCTCAAAATAAAACTAAAAAAATATTTTTGAGGCCCAATATTTGTGTTAGTTTTTCTGTACATTAGCCAGCAGGCTACTCCATGGTTTTTGTACGTTAGCATTAGACAGGCAGGACTTTAATTTTTGTGTTTCATTTTTGGGGGAATGCTTCTGTCAATTCAAAGCGCAAAAAAATGCTCAAATAAAAGTTTAAAAAAACAATTTTTGAGGCGCAATATTTTTGTTACTTTTTCTGTACATTAGCTAGCAGGCTACTCCTTGGCTCTTGGACGTTAGCATTAGACAGACCGGACTTTGCCATTTTTAGGGGAATGCTTCTGTCAATTCAAAGTGCAAAAAGTTCCTCAAATAAAACTAAAAAAATATTTTTGAGGCGCAATATTTGTGTTAGTTTTTCTGTACATTAGCCAGCAGGCTACTCCTTGGTTTTTGTACGTTAGCATTAGACAGGCAGGACTTTAATTTTTGTGTTTCATTTTTGGGGGAATGCTTCTGTCAATTCAAAGCGCAAAAAAATGCTCAAATAAAAGTTAAAAATAACAATTTTAGAGGCGCAATATTTTTGTTAGTTTTTCTGTACATTAGCTAGCAGGCTACTCCTTGGCTCTTGGACATTAGCATTAGACAGACCGGACTTTGCCATTTTTAGGGGAATGCTTCTGTCAATTCAAAGTGCAAAAAGTTCCTCAAATAAAACTAAAAAAATATTTTTGAGGCGCAATATTTGTGTTAGTTTTTCTGTACATTAGCCAGCAGGCTACTCCATGGTTTTTGTACGTTAGCATTAGACAGGCAGGACTTAAATTTTTGTGTTTCATTTTTGGGGGAATGCTTCTGTCAATTCAAAGCGCAAAAAAAATGCTCAAATAAAAGTTAAAAAAAACAATTTTTGAGGCGCAATATTTTTGTTACTTTTTCTGTACATTAGCTAGCAGGCTACTCCTTGGCTCTTGGACGTTAGCATTAGACAGACAGGACTTTGCCATTTGTGTTTCATTTTTAGGGGAATGCTTCTGTCAATTCAAAGTGCAAAAAGTTCCTCAAATAATAGTAAAAAATATATTTTTGAGGCGCAATATTTTTGTTAGTTTTTCTGTACATTAGCCAGCAGGCTACTCTATGGTTTTTGTACGTTAGCATTAGACAGGCAGGACTTTAATTTTTGCGTTTCATTTTTGGGGGGAATGCTTCTGTCAATTCAAAGCGCAAAAAAATGCTCAAATAAAAGTTAAAAAAAACAATTTTTGAGGCGCAATATTTGTGTTAGTTTTTCTGTACATTAGCTAGCAGGCTACTCCTTGGCTCTTGGACGTTAGCATTAGACAGACCGGACTTTGCCATTTTTAGGGGAATGCTTCTGTCAATTCAAAGTGCAAAAAGTTCCTCAAAATAAAACTAAAAAAATATTTTTGAGGCCCAATATTTGTGTTAGTTTTTCTGTACATTAGCCAGCAGGCTACTCCATGGTTTTTGTACGTTAGCATTAGACAGGCAGGACTTTAATTTTTGTGTTTCATTTTTGGGGGAATGCTTCTGTCAATTCAAAGCGCAAAAAAATGCTCAAATAAAAGTTTAAAAAAACAATTTTTGAGGCGCAATATTTTTGTTACTTTTTCTGTACATTAGCTAGCAGGCTACTCCTTGGCTCTTGGACGTTAGCATTAGACAGACCGGACTTTGCCATTTTTAGGGGAATGCTTCTGTCAATTCAAAGTGCAAAAAGTTCCTCAAATAAAACTAAAAAAATATTTTTGAGGCGCAATATTTGTGTTAGTTTTTCTGTACATTAGCCAGCAGGCTACTCCATGGTTTTTGTACGTTAGCATTAGACAGGCAGGACTTTAATTTTTGTGTTTCATTTTTGGGGGAATGCTTCTGTCAATTCAAAGCGCAAAAAAATGCTCAAATAAAAGTAAAAAAAATTATTTTTGAGGCGCAATATTTTTGTTAGTTTTTCTGTACATTAGCCAGCAGGCTACTCCATGGTTTTTGTACGTTAGCATTAGACAGGCAGGACTTTAATTTTTGTGTTTCATTTTTGGGGGAATGCTTCTGTCAATTCAAAGCGCAAAAAAAATGCTCAAATAAAAGTTAAAAAAAAAATTTTTTGAGGCGCAATATTTTTGTTACTTTTTCTGTACATTAGCTAGCAGGCTACTCCTTGGCTCTTGGACGTTAGCATTAGACAGACCGGACTTTGCCATTTTTAGGGGAATGCTTCTGTCAATTCAAAGTGCAAAAAGTTCCTCAAATAAAACTAAAAAAATATTTTTGAGGCGCAATATTTGTGTTAGTTTTTCTGTACATTAGCCAGCAGGCTACTCCATGGTTTTTGTACGTTCGCATTAGACAGACAGGACTTTAATTTTTGTGTTTCATTTTTGGGGGAATGCTTCTGTGAATTCAAAGCGCAAAAAAAATGCTCAAATAAAAGTTAAAAAAAACAATTTTTGAGGCAGCATATTTTTGTTAGTTTTTCTGTACATTAGCTAGCAGGCTACTCCTTGGCTCTTGGACGTTAGCATTAGACAGACCGGACTTTGCCATTTTTAGGGGAATGCTTCTGTCAATTCAAAGTGCAAAAAGTTCCTCAAATAAAACTAAAAAAATATTTTTGAGGCGCAATATTTGTGTTAGTTTTTCTGTACATTAGCTAGCAGGCTACTCCATGGTTTTTGTACGTTAGCATTAGACAGGCAGGACTTTAATTTTTGTGTTTCATTTTTGGGGGAATGCTTCTGTCAATTCAAAGCGCAAAAAAATGCTCAAATAAAAGTAAAAAAAATATTTTTGAGGCGCAATATTTTTGTTAGTTTTTCTGTACATTAGCTAGCAGGCTACTCCTTGGCTCTTGGACGTTAGCATTAGACAGGCAGGACTTTAATTTTTGTGTTTCATTTTTGGGGGAATGCTTCTGTCAATTCAAAGCGCAAAAAAATGCTCAAATAAAAGTTAAAAAATTTTTTTTTTGAGGCGCAATATTTTTGTTACTTTTTCTGTACATTAGCTAGCAGGCTACTCCTTGGCTCTTGGACGTTAGCATTAGACAGACCGGACTTTGCCATTTTTAGGGGAATGCTTCTGTCAATTCAAAGTGCAAAAAGTTCCTCAAATAAAACTAAAAAAATATTTTTGAGGCGCAATATTTGTGTTAGTTTTTCTGTACATTAGCCAGCAGGCTACTCTATGGTTTTTGTACGTTAGCATTAGACAGGCAGGACTTTAATTTTTGCGTTTCATTTTGGGGGGGAATGCTTCTGTCAATTCAAAGCGCAAAAAAATGCTCAAATAAAAGTAAAAAAAAAACATTTTTGAGGCAGCATATTTGTGTTAGTTTTTCTGTACATTAGCTAGCAGGCTACTCCTTGGCTCTTGGACGTTAGCATTAGACAGACAGGACTTTACCATTTGTGTTTTGTTGTGGGGGGAATGCTTTGTTGTGATTCAAAAGACAAAAAGTTGCTCAAATAAAAGTATAAAAATAGCGGCACGCCATATTTTCGTTAACGAGCTTGGAGAGCGAATAAATAAATGAGTAATAAACGTTTTCACTAACGTGTGTAATTAAAGATTACATTTTCTTTTAAATTTGTGGCTAACCGACTTGTGTCGATTAGATTTCACCTATTTGGGGTAAAACATATGTTCTGCCAAGCAGTGATTATAGTCTGCAAATGATGTGTTGTTGAGTGTCGGTGCTGTCTAGAGCTCGGCAGAGTAACCGTGTAATACTCTTCCATATCAGTAGGTGGCAGCAGGTAGCTATTTGCTTTGTAGATGTCGGAAACAGCGGGAGGCAGCATGCAGGTAAAAAGGTGTCTAATGCTTAAACCAAAAACAAACAAAAGGTGAGTGCCGCTAAGAAAAGGCATTGAAGCTTAGGGAAGGCTATGCAGAACAAAACTAAAACTGAACTGGCTACAAGGTGTCAGAATTGCCCCTGACAATTTGGTTGTGTTTTAGTTTTTCCTCTATGTGTGTAGTATTTCCTGTCAGCGCTCTTGTTTTGGTTCTGTTTCCTGTTTGTCTCCCTAAGTGCTGTGTCCCCTCAGCTGTGGCTGATTGGCACCTGGCCACACCTGGTGTCAATCAGCCAGCTGCTATTTATACCTGCCCTACCCTCCAGTCACGGCTGGATTATTGTCATTGTCGCTAATACTTGTTGTCACTAGTGATGGGTTGATGAGGCGTCATGAAGCGTTTCGACACATTGCAAAACTGTATTGATACTGTGTCGATACTGTGTCACTAAATACTGACATCTGCTGGACATTAAAAATCCCTACAGGCAACCTATGGACCGACTCAACTGACACTGATTTTATGCCCTAGTATATACAATAATATAAACTAAGTCATTGTATTTCATTTAGGATTATTTCTAGAGATAAATGCATTAAAATGTAATATCGGAAATTATCGGTATCGTTTTTTTAATTATCGGTATCGTTTTTTTTTTTTGTTTTTTTTTTTTTTTTCTTTTTAAATCAACATAAAAAACACAAGATACACTTACAATTAGTGCACCAACCCAAACAATCTCCCTCCCACATTTACACTCATTCACACTCATTGACACAAAAGGGTTGTTTCTTTCTGTTATTAATATTGTGGTTCCTACATTATATATCAATATATATCAATACAGTCTGCAAGGGATACAGTCCGTAAGCACACATGATTGTGCGTGCTGCTGGTCCACTAATAGTACTAACCTTTAACACTTCATTTTACTCATTTTCATTCATTACTAGTTTCTATGTAACTGTTTTTATATTGTTGAACTCTTTTTTATTCAAGAAAATGTTTTTAATTTATTTAACTTATTTTATTTTATTAATTTTTTTTAAAAAGTACCTCATCTTCACCATACCTGGTTGTCCATATTAGGCATAATAATGTGTTAAATCCACGACTGTATATAGTGGTTGATATCGGTATCGGTTGATATTGGTATTGGTAATTAAAGAGTTGGGCAATATCGGAATATTGGCAAAAAGCCATTATCGGACATCCCTAATTATTTCATATTTTCACTTAAATAAAAATAGATTTTTATCTTTTTTAGATACAGTCAATAAATAATGTGAACATGTATCATGGAAATCTAAGATAACGTGTTGTGAATGAGGATGCTTGTGGACTGGGAATGTTTTTTTGGTTTTTTTTTTTTACACATTTTTATTTAAAAAAAACGTTTTTCCAACGTATTAAATTTTAGACGATTTCTCTTAGTTATTATTTCTCCGACTGACAGCATTGAGGAGGTGGATTTGTTAATGTACGACAATTCTGTCGTACAAATGAGACATTTAACCTGCAGAAAATATGAATAGTAATCTAAGAATCATTTTGAAGAGATTTTGAATTCTAATAGATCAAGTGGAAACTTTGAGAGAAGAGGATGAAACGACAAGGAAATTAACACAAATAAATTTTTTTCCGATATATGATCAAAATATTCACACACGACGGAAATCTTTCTTTTTTCTCGAGGCTGCTCCATGATCTCCGACGACGATAAATTAGAAATGACCAACGACAGAAGTGCGACGATTCTGTTGGCAGCAGCATGGCGTTGACAGATGCGCTTCCTTATAAAAACACAGTTTGGCGCGCAGGCGTCAGAGCGACACAGTTGGCGTATCGGTCACGTGACCAAAACAGCTCATGATCGGTCACGTGACTTTCTAAAACCGACACAGGGTTTTGCTCTATGAGCTCGACGCATGCGCCGATGCATCGGTGTTGCCGGACCCATCACTAGTTGTCACTACTACCTGTCATAATAATTGTTGTTGTAGCTCTGTCTACTTTTGTTCACTCTGCTCTTGTCATAGTTCCTTCGTGTCACAGTAAGTGTTTTTTGTTTCTTGTCGACAGTTAGCTTTTGTGCTAGGGATGGGTTGATGAGGCGTCATGAAGCGTTTCGACACATTGCAAAACTGTATTGATACTGTGTCGATTAGTGATGGGTCCGGCAACACCGATGCATCGGCGCATGCGTCGAGCTCATAGAGCAAAACCCTGTGTCGGTGCGCGTACCGCTTTTAGAAAGTCACGTGACCGATCATGAGCTGTTTTGGTCACGTGACCGATACGCGAACTGTGTCGCACTGACGCCTCCTCTGTGCCCTGTGAGCGGGTCTTTTCTACAGCCGGAGAAATAATAACTAAGAGAAATCGTCTAAAATGTAATACGTCGGAAAAACTTTTTTTTTTTAATAAAAATGTGTAAAAAAATAAAATTAAAAACATTCCCAGTCCACAATCATCCACAACACGTTCTCTTAGATTTCCATGTTATGATACATGTTCACATTATTTATTGACCGTATCTAAAAAAGATAAAAATATATTTTTATTTAAATGAAGATATGTAATAATCCTAAATGAAATACAATGACTTGGTTTATATTATTGTATATACTAGGGCAGGGGTCACCAACGCGGTGCCCGCGGTCACCAGGTAGCCCGTAAGGACCAGATCAGTCGCCCGCTGGCCTGTTCTAAAAATAGCTCAAAGAGCAGCACTTACCAGTGAGCTGCCTCTATTTTTTAAATTTTATTTTTTTACTAGCAAGCTGGTCTCGCTTTGCTCGACATTTTTAATTCTAAAAGAGACAAAACTCAAATAGAATTTGAAAATCCAAGAAAATCTTTTAAAGACTTGGTCTTCACTTGGAATAAGCGGTAGGAAATGGATGGATGGATGGGTCTTCACTTGTTTAAATAAATTCATTTATTTTTTACTTTGCTTCTTATTACTTTTAG
The DNA here is from genome assembly GCF_033978685.3 of Nerophis lumbriciformis. Classification (NCBI taxonomy): domain Eukaryota; kingdom Metazoa; phylum Chordata; class Actinopteri; order Syngnathiformes; family Syngnathidae; genus Nerophis; species Nerophis lumbriciformis. The sequence continues at coordinate 72,106,157 of NC_084548.2, forward strand.
AAATACAATTTTAGAGAAAAAATACAACCTTAAAAATGATTTTAGGATTTTTAAACAAATATACCTTTTTACCTTTTAAATTTCTTCCTCTTCTTTCCTGACAATTTAGCTAGTTTTTCAAGTAAATTTTTTTTTTTTATTGTAAAGAATAATAAATATTTTAGCTTCTGGTTTTTCGACGAAGAATATTTGTGAAATATTTCTTCAAACTTACTATGATTAAAATTCCAAAAAATTATTCTGGCAAATCTAGAAAATCTGTAGAATCAAATTTAAATCTTATTTCAAAGTATTTTGAATTTCTTTTAAAATTTTTGTTCTGGAAAATCTAGAAGAAATACTGATTTGTCTTTGTTAGAAATATAGCTTGGTCCAATTTGTTAAATATTCTAACAAAGTGCAGATTGGATTTTAACCAATTTAAAACATGTCATCAAAATTCTAAAATGTATCTTAATCAGGAAAAATTACTAATGATGTTCCATAAAATTTTTTTTTTTTTTTTTTCAAAAAGATTCAAATTAGCTAGTTTTTCTCTTCTTTTTGTCTGTTGAATTTTGAATTTTAAAGAGTCGAAAATGAAGATAAACTATGTTTCAAAATTTTATTTTAATTTTTTTCGTGTTTTCTCCTCTTTTAAACCGTTCAATTTAGTGTTTTTTTCATCATTTATTCTCTACAAAAAACCTTCCGTAAAAGGGAAAAAAATGTACGACGGAATGACAGACAGAAATACCCATTTTTTTAATATACATTTATTTATTTAGCTATTCTTGTTTAAATCACACTTACGTGTAACTTACAAATGACAATATATTTATTTATTTAAGTGTGTATCAAACTGGTAGCCCTTCGCATTAATCAGTACCCAAGAAGTAGTTTTTGGTTTCAAAAAGGTTGGTGACCCCTGTACTCGGGCATAAAATCAGTGTCAGTTGAGTCGGTCCATAGGTTGCCTGTAGGGATTTTTAATGTCCAGCAGATGTCAGTATTTAGTGACACAGTATCGACACAGTATCAATACAGTTTTGCAATGTGTCGAAACGCTTCATGACGCCTCATCAACCCATCACTAGTGTCGAGTTGTAGTTTGTATTTGTGAATGAATCCAGTGCACAGCTGCAGTAATCAAATACAAAAAGGCGACGTGAGTGCGCAATGTTTATATAGGAACTTCTGATCCTAATTCAGACTCCCAAATTAGAGCTCCCGTTTTCTTATTGATTTTATAATGTATATTTGTATAATGTGTGTGTTCTCAAATAGTGACAGAGAATAGAACAAGGATGGACAATTCAACCCTTAACTCAACAATGAGTGTTATGTGTGTGTATATGTGTAAAT